>NC_057807.1:428504370-428642112 GCF_018294505.1 Triticum aestivum
CCCAACGCCAGCGGTCGACGACCCCTTCTACAACCGCTACATGGAGGACGTGATCTTCGGGGGTGGGCATGGTCGTGCCTACGACCCCGATGAGACCCAAAGTCAGGATGACCGCGCCGAGTACGTCCCCGATGAAGGTGGGCACGACCGTGCTGACTACGACCATGGTGACTCGTGGCATGAAGACGATGACATCCATGTCAAAGGTGATGATGAAGAAGAAGAAAGCAATGACGTTGATATTAGTGGTGCGCCATTGTTCATCGATGAGCTCACCTAAAGAGCGGAGGCACAAAAGAAGAGGAAGAGCATTCGCACGGGTTCATATACACAAGATGAGGACAAGTTGATTTGCCAAGCTTGGATGGAGATTAGCCAAGATCCGAGGACCGGCGCGCAACAAAAAGGCATTGTTTTTTGGACGAGAGTCCACAAAATATTCCATGAAAGGAAGATGTTTGAGCCCTTCCAAATTACAAGCAACCGTGGCATCGGTTCGATTCAGAAAAGATGGTTGTTCATCCAACAAGAGTGCAACAAGTATTGCGCCGCATTTGAGAGCGTTGAAGCACGGCCCGTGAGTGGTCTCGGCGTTGGGGACATGATATGATCTCCTCTTTCTAGCCCTTTCCTTGCTACGGCCATGAGACTTTGGCCGTGTATATGTTTGCATGTTCACTTGTTGTTGATCATGTGGTGTAGGCATTCCAATCTTTGGAGGCATTCAAGGCCCGGCACAATGACAAGCCATTCACTCTTACGCATTGTTGGACGCTCATCAACATGTGCCCTAAGTTCAAGGACCAATACCGTGAACTACAAAGGAAGAGAGGCCTGAAGACGGCCAAGTTCGCCGGAGGTGGAGATGGCGAGGCGTTGAAGAGGCCGAGGGGCAAGACCAACTCCAAGGTGGATGACATACGTGACGCCTCATCCATGGCCTTGCATGAGACTTTGCATGGCATGATGTCTCAAAAGGATGTGAGGGACGAGAAGAAGCGGCAAATCAAGGACGAGCAAATGAAGCAATACCTAGACCTTCAAAGACAGAAGCTTGAGATGGAGGAGGCGGCCAAGAGGAGGAAGATCGACATGGAGGAGGCGGCCCGGCAAAGGCAGCTCGACATGGAGGAGGCGGCCCGGCAAAGGCAGCTCGACATCAAGGCCGACAACGTCAAGGCCAGGCAGAGGCAGCTCGACATCGAGGCCACCAATGCCGCCACCAAAGCGAAGGAGGTGGCCCTTGCGATCATGAGCGTGGACTTGTCGAAGATGAGCGACAAGACGAGGGCCTAGTTCGAGGCCAGGCAGAAGGAGATGCTCGACGCCGAAGGCCTGAACTAGGTCGTCCGATCGGCGTGGCCGTTCTTTTTTAGGCTGGCATGGGTGCCGCCCGCCCGCCCGTCGGGCCGCTGGTAGTGTGCCGGCGAGAAACCATTCATTTTGGAGGCCGGCTGTGTGGCCGGCCGCTGGCTGTGTTGCCGGCGAGGAGAACTATTCATTCTGGAGGCTGGCTGTGTTGCCGGCCGCTGGCTGATGCCGGCGATGGACGTGTAGGCCGCTGGCTCTGTTGCCGGCGTGATGAACCGGGGCCGCTGGCCTGAACTAGGGCTTGGCATTTGAAAACTAGACGTGGACAGGATGGGGCAAAATGGATGCGTCCGCGCGTTGGACGCACGGCCACCGCATCCCAGGACAGGCCCGGACACGACCCCAAATCGCTACCCAAATGGACAGAATCCGGACAAAACGGATGTCCGTTTGAGGTCGCGCGGTGAAGTTGGCCTAAGGGTTGCTTGGTTTCAAGCCACATCTTGTCACACTTTGCCATACCTTAACTAGTTAAGACAAATTTGACAAAGTAAGTTGTGTGTTCGAATTGTGCCACAACTAAAACAATTTTCTTATTAGCAGCAAGCCCCACATATCATAGATACAAAAAACATGGCAAAATTCCTTAGGGCAAACCAAAATGTGGTTAAGAATTTGAAGATCTCAAGTAAGACAAATGTGACAAAACAGCATGGCGATATGTGGCAAAGCTAGTCACAATCCAAACAAATCTTAGACAATTATATTTTGCAGCGCGCTGGTGATTACTGGTTACATCGTATTGTAACTTAGAACTGTATCAGCTTAAAGTTGCAACATGCTGTCAATGGCTGGACGCCTCATATCGTATTATACTCGTAATCAAGCTGTACATATTAGTCGCCAATCCCTAGTAAAACCAAGACAAGCAGAGGGGGCACGTTCCGCGGCATCGGTTACCGCAAAGATGTTTGTATACGGGCATATGATAATCCTACTAGCAGTACTGTAATACTCCTAGTAGCTCCGTCTAGCTGCAGGGATCGATCGGAAGTCAGAAGAGAATATTACAAGGCAGTAAAAACAAGACAAATGGCAGGCTAACCCACGGTGCTCTGCAGTGCCATCGGCTTTTCTTATTTGACCGGTCTGCCTAGCTTCTCCAGACCCGAGGCACTGAGGCAGTGAGTGTCAGCTACTACACATGAACCGAGGTAAATTCATTGTTGGTCCGAATAATGGAATCGTCGGTACGTTCCTAGTGCCTTTCCTTGAGAACATGGAGGTCAGGTTAAGCCTTAAGCGGGGGAGGTGCCACCGTCCAAGTCTGGACTGGAGACGACGGGATGGAGCTTTTACTTTTGGTTCTTCCGCTTGGGCGCTCTCGTCATCAGATCATCCGTGACTTGATCAAGATGAGTTGGTATCACCGTTAACATATTGCATCTGCACTACGACTGTACGTTCACACCACATATGCATGGATCTCTCATGCAAGTGTGTCATTTCTGACGGTCATTTGCATAGAGCATTCAAATTTGTAGCAGCGGAGTCTTAGATCAAAAATTCTATACTCACGGAGCTTTACGGGGCTTTTACAGACCCCTTTCATAATTATGCTTTACGGGGCTTTTACAGACCGATTTTCAGTGGGTGTAGGCTCCTCATGCTGATTTTCTCCAATTGAAGTAGCCCAACTAAGCAGCCCCGTAAAACCCGTAACCATAACGCCCGTGCGTGTAGCATTGCTCGTCTTAGATTTCTCTCGCCCGGTCGTCTGAGTCGTCATCTTTTATGTATCCTGCAACAATTTATACGCGCACAGTCGGTTTTACTAACCCCACACACGGTGGATCGATGATCAACGATGTGCCTCGATCAGCTGCATGCAACATTGTATACAAGAATCAAGATGCGCAAAACTAAGTATTTGTGTGCCATACGAACTGCCATATTGTGATATTTGACAACCGATCCATCGATCGAAGAATAGATACTACCTCAAAGAGTCCCGAGCCTCCGATCTAGGAGCTCAACGCACTCGCACATCGTTGTATGATCCGTGATACTAATCGACATTTTAGTTTGGAAGGTAAAAACTACTCGCTCGGTTCTATAATATAAGACGTTTTCTGACAAAGAGGGAGTAGTACTATTCAACATCTATATATTGCACCACACACTCAACATACATAAATATGAAAAATCTTACTCTCGAATAGCCTTTCACCCCCCCCCCCCCCCCCCCCCCCCCCCCCAATTGATAAAGCAACAACCAAATCTACGCGTCGAGTTATTTAAGCACAAGGACTAGTAAAATTTAGGTCTAATGGGCCGAAAACACAAACATGCCGAAAAGCAAAACAACAAAGTTATATAAGACGCCTTTTGGGAGAGGTGTCAGTTGCTAGGGGGTGCAGAAAGTTGACATCTGAAGACCAGCCGTCATGTCACCTAGTCGGTCCTTGTCCCATTGCCTATAGAGCGTGTGCCATGGTTGGCACTACAAGCATGCCATGGAGCCAATAGATTTTTACGAACTTCAGCCATATTTAAACTTAAGCAGCGGAAGATATAGGGGCTGTTTGATTTGTAACTAATTTTGCCAAAGGTTGCCACACTTAAGGTTAGGCGAGTTTGACCAAATTAGGTGAGTGTTTGGTTCAAGCCATACCATAGTCAAGCCACACTAGGGTCCCACATAGCATACACACAAAAAGTGTGGCAAGATTCCCTTAGGCTTGCCAATTTGTGGCTCTCATTTTGATGAACTAACCTTAGTCCATATATGCTGGTTCCGGTCATTGCGGGGCGTCGTCTTTTATTTCTTTGCAAAACAATCGGTGGTTTTCTAACTCCACCCACGTCGACGTGCATCGATCAGCTGAATGAAGCATTAGACACAAGGAATATGTGTGCAGGGGATCAAGATGCATGCATGCATGATTCAAATTTGTAGAAGCGGGAGTCCTAGATCTCTCTCGCCGTCCGGGTCATCATCTTTTTATGTATCCTGCAACAAATTGCACGCTGGCGGTCGGTTTACTAACCCCACACACAGTGATAGACGGTGTGCCTTGATCAGCTGCATTCAGCATTAGACACGGAGAATATGTGTATACAGGAATCAAGATGCACGCAACTAAGTATCTGTTGCCATATAGACTGGCATCCAGAATCCAGAAATAAGAGAAGGATGAATGTACAAGCCTCCTCAGCGATCGCGATTCTCGACCGTTGGATCGGGCTGATTGATGCGTTTTCGTCCGTTGGATCGACATCTGAAGGAATCTGGGCCGTCAGATCAAAATAAGTTACTTCTGAAATGAACAGTAACTTCCATTCAGTTTTCCTTATTGTTTTTTCTTACCATAGAATTACTATGCTGCCTCGTTGACGTGTGGGGCCACTCGCTGGTGGGCCGCGCCGGCCAGCGACTGTGGCTGGGAGAGTGGACTATGCGGTGTGTGGCCTCCTTCAGCGCGCAAATATCCCGTGCCACCGCCGAAAATACCGTTCCCTGCCGAGGGTATATTCGGTATTTCCTGTGATGGGTCTGTGCGTGTCATCTGATGGTTGGCTCGTGGATGGATGAGGTCAAGCAAGGCGTCGATTGGGTAAGAACCCTAGCATCCACTCCCGTCGCCGTTCCTCTCATGCCGCCTACCTAACCGCTGCTCCTCTCCTCGCCGAGCTCGCTCTCGCCGCCGCATCCCATCCCCGTCGCGCTCCCGCCACCATTCCTCCTTCCCTCCTACCACTCCCCTCCGCTAGGCCTAGAAATCGACGAGGAGGCCGAGCCGCCACCCGCTACCGATCCTCAGACCGTCCTGATCGACCAAGCTCGGGGTCGAGGGGCGCGCCGGATCCGGGCGCGGCGGCTCATATCCCCCATGCTGCGCGGAAGGACGGCGACCTCGCCACCCGGTAGCCGCCTTCCTGGTCAGCGCCCTGCGGACGCGTTCCCGGCGGACTATGTGGCTGCGCCCGTCGAGACAGAGAAGGAGCACATGCCCGCCGACAGGTACCCCAGATGCTGTGGCCGCGGCTCGAGGGCCTGGATTTGGCCGCCGTTAGAAAGTACGCCATAGATGGGATTTGGAAGGTGAGCCCCCGCATCTTGATTTGATTCAACTCGTTCCTTTCTAGCTGGTACTGATATGTGATGGGCCGGATTTGGAATATGCCTTTTTCGTTGGATTGTTGCTCAATGATACCGTCATGACCAAGGGTGCCGTGATAGCTGATTAAATCTGCAAATTCTTTGCCATTGACAGCGGCGTTGTTTGTCAACTACCTTGATAGGTTCCTCTTCGTCTATCCCCTTCCTGTAAGTCTATGATCTCATTAGCAACTGAAGAAACCCTGCTAAAATCCCATAAAGTTGTTGGAATCATTGAGAAATTGATTTCTCATGGCAGGAAGGCAAAGCGTGGGACGGCTCTTGGCAGTGGCTTGCATTTGTCTCGCTTCAAAGATGGAGGAGACCTATGTGCCACTCCCCATGGACCTGCAGGTCAGTGAGTGATGCATCTCATCTCATGATAGACCTCCGCGTATTGAAAGGTTATGTCTTTCAGTTTCATCTCAATTAATCGATGGTTTTTGCTTGACAGGTGATTGAGGCAAAGTCTTCCTTTGTATGGCAATGAGCATAAAAAGGATGGAGCGGTTACTTCTTGCTCATTTATTGACTACTTCCTTCGCAACTTCAATCATCATGACACACCCTCCATGCTCGCATTCACCCGTGACCCGACCCCATCTCGAGCACAACTAAAGGTATGAAAGTTAAATCAGATCCCTTCTATAGTATTCATAGATCAATGTGTTAAATCGAATATCACTTTTAGTATCCATCAATCAATGCGTAAAATTTGGCAGTGATCAATTATTAAAGTTTGAGAATTTGGATTGCAGGAGCTGATTTTTGGGTTCAGACCTTCATAGTTTGCTGCACCTGTTGCACTTGCTGTATTTGGGTTGCTGCACCTGTTGCACTTGTTGTTATTTGGGGAGCGCAACTTCAGTGGTTGAAAGAGCTACAACTAATTGCATGTGTATAAACAAGGTAGTCATCGTCTCAATGTTATCATTAACTAAACCATTTGCCCACCATTACCTAATATGTTAATGCAATGATGTTTTGTAGGAGCGAGTGTTAAGATGCTACAAATTGATTCAGGACAAGATAGCAATGGGAACCACGGTCATCAAATCGGTTGGATCATCAATGTTCTATGTGCCGCAAAGCCCGATAGGCGTGTTGGATGCTGATGTATGTCTCAGCCAACAGAGTGATGATACTGTTGTTGGATCTCCAGCAACATGATTCCACAACTCTTCGACAAGCAAAAGGATGAGAATTGGCAGATGACCAATCACATGTCGTGATGTACTTAAGGTGTGTTGCTCACCATCTTGGCCGTTTTGTTGTTTCAAACATCTCAATTTAGTTTGGTCACTCGAGAACTGTAGTGTGGTTAAGTAGTTGCTGGAAGGAACAAAAACACAATAGTTAAGACTTGACCCATAAAAACAAACGGTTTCTCGTGAGCCTATTCATGAAATCGACATATGTAAGGGGCATGTTAAGCTGTTAGGGTCAACCTTACAAGTAGAAACACGATGAATGGATATCTGGTGATGGTACATCAGAATCGCCAAACTCAACAGAATATAAGCATGTGGTACTAAAAAGTACTGCTAGAAATTTTCAATGTTTAGATGGTGTGATGTTCCATGTTCGTCACTGTTGGGAATACTTTGATAGGACTAAATGAATAATAGAACCCTTTGTGTTTTATATGATTTATTATTGAGGGCCTGTTTGGAAGAGAGGGGTTGGGCTAGGAGTTGGTTTAATTTGTACATTAGGACAAAGATGATTCAGTGATGAAACCATAGTGCTAATTCAATGTATATATCCTACTCAATGTGCACATCAACATTCTTATGAGCAATTTAATATGTCCATCTCATTCGTCGTTATTTCCGCTGAAGATTATTTGAAATTATCAGGCAGTGGCCCTCTTCAAGTCCTACTTTGGTGGAACTTTTAATCAAGATGCTATTAGGAATAACTTGGTGTTTATATACCAACTTCTTGATGTTAAGGGCACATACAGTTTTGGACTTTGCTTGGTGCTTCAGTTTCCACCATGGATTGATTTTTTTTGTGATACCGACTCTGCAACTGTGCAAAGATTATGGACATCAGTTATCCTCAGAATCTCTCACCTGAAATTCTAAAGTTATATATAACCCAGGAAGGCGTACCGTCGCCATTTTCCTCCAAGATTTGAAATAGAAAATAATCTGTCAAAACTGAAAGAAATTGGAGTACTGAAGGTCTGCTTGTACTGTCATTTTTTTGTTTGAATTGCGCACCAAAAGAAATTGTTGCCAATCAGTTAGTAGCATAATTATTGACAGGGAGTATTTAGGATAATCGATGAGTTTTACGTAGATGCAAAAAATCTGTTAGAAGTTGTTCCTTTTTTTCTGTGTGCAACTTTTGTATATGGGGGTTCATGAATATCATTTGTACTGTCCAGATTGTAGCTTGTACTGCCATTTCTAAAAAATAGTACACCAAAAGATCAGTTCCAGCTCCATTCTGAACTAGCAGGGTTGTAAGTGGACGCAGTGCATTACAATACGATATCCCTGTCTCATACATAACAAGTCGGAACTCTTCTATTGCAAGTATCTGTCAAGATGGGATATTCAGGTCGCTCTGTGTAGTGGGCGCCTCATCATTTATAGGAAAGTTATTAATTCTAGGAAGCGATTGCATGCTCATGTAGGACTTGATGAAGGAGAGGTGAGTACATGAAAATATGTCCAGAGAAAATTCTCTTTATTACCTTCCTTTTTCTATTTTGAGATATATTCTTCAGTTCCTTTTTAAGATATATTCTTCAGTTTATTTGTACATTGATGCCCCAGGTCTGGTGAGCTTGTTTCTTTTTGAGATATATCTTCAGTTTATTTTTACTATTTATATACCTATATTCATTGACTTATCATGTGAAACTGGTGTTTCAGTATTTTGAGATTTATTATTTATATTTGACTGCTTCATTGTTCTCTGAAACTGCAGGTATGTCCCAAGTGAACTGGATTATTATGATGATTTTGTCGATTCATAGTTCTTTTTTTCATGAAATAAATGGTGTTCACCTTTGGGCAGTTCAAGTGATGGAAGATATTGTTTCAATAATATTGAAGCTTTTTAGATACTATGGCAGTTGAGGTTCATTTGAAGTCGCGGATGGATGTATGATTTATGCACAAATGTATACGCGCCATGTAGTGGTTAATTAGAGGTATACATTAGTGCATACAAGTCTTTTATTCTTTGCTTCATGACCTGAACAAAGAGATACATTATTAGCTTAATTGGAGTATTGTCGGTTAGTGCAGTATCTATGGACTGTTAATATTGCTGTTTTTGTTATTCTATGCATGTGAACACTGCTGAAAAGGGTGTCTTCGGAGAATGCATTTTTTCAATATTTCCAATTAAAAGGCTAAAATTAACAATTCATTTGTAATTTCACTATGAGCCCTGTTGTATATACTGCCAGGCTACACATGTATCTCTTACTATGTCATCAAGCACATGTTATCAGTTTATGCACAGATTTATCTAGCTTTGCCGTCATTTTTGTAGTCGATGTGTAGGTTTTACCACAGTATCCATTTTACCATTTATGGTGTTTGACTGTATCCTGTTTGCCACCGGGCTTATCTAAAACCGTACACTTCTTGCTAGCTCCCCACTAGGTTTCTAGGGTAAAATCTATAGCTAAAAATAGACGGTCACGGAAGGCAGGGCACATCTGACAGCCAAAACTCCCCACAGTAGTCCTTCTGCTTGTATTGTGCTTGGGTTCAAATATTTCGGCTGGAAGTTTTCGTGCAGCTGCAGAATAATTTAGAGTACAGTTCCCGGACCTTATTCATGTGTTCTTTTTATAGGTGTATGGAAGTACAAGTACGCTATGGCTAATTTGTTCCTCTTTTTTTGTTGTTACCGTGTCCTAGCTCAGGTGTTCTTCGGCTAAAATTAGGCTGCTCCTGCCATGTCTACCAGTGAAATGCCTCCTTCCATGATAAAGCAGCCTACTCTTAGGTACTTGCATATGGTTGAACCGTCGGTTGTTCAGGCTTTTTTAGTAGTGATTTCGTGCACCAATAAATAGATGTTCCTACTATCTTAGAAAGTTTTAGCACGTGACAAGGGAAACTTGATTTATTGTTTGTGTGCTGCCTAATTTGTTTTGCAGGTACAGATCTTGGTGTTGATTCTGCCTCACCTTTCCAGTCGGTAGTGGTTTGGTTTGCTGCAGGTTTCCTCGGTTTTCAGGTAGCACCCCTCCCCCATTTATTTTACTTAGGTTTGATGAAATTTGGATATTGTTTGTTGTCGAATGGATTCAGAACCATTGTACTGGCATAAAAAAATAGATGGTGATGTATTGACACATTCCAAGTGTAGAATTACTTAGTGCCTTTCTTAGTGTGTGCGCAGTCCTTCATAGATGTTTACTATGGTGCCTGCTATTGGTCATAGTCATAGGGATGATATTTACCTTACTAAAAGGGCAATGGCTCATTACATTGTTAATTCCGGTTGCTTGGTTCAGTGTCATACAATATGATGCAGAAAATACTATAGTGGTTTTTATTCAGAGAAAGCACTTGATAAGAAGGGATTCAGAAGAAGCAACTAAATAGATAGGGCGAGCCTTGCATATATAAATGAAAAAACAATTTGTTACCATGATTCAATTGCACATATATCTTGAGTTGGATCAACACGTCACATTTGATATAGTGATTTGTCATGAGTGCCCTTTGTGAGATTTAGTGATTTTAGAAGAGCATTGATTCAGAATTAACAAACTTTGTTCTTCGATATGGAAGAATATGTTGTGTTGTTGCTATCGAGATCTAGCTTTCTAATTGTTGATCCTCTTCTAGGCTATTGGTGTTGTCAATTCACAGGACAAAAGAATTTTGGGGTTTCATGGCATCATAACCTTATTGATGGTTTTGTAGGAATTGGGCAAAGCTTGAGGATGATGTAGACCGCTGCGCCACCTCTCTTGTCATCCTGGTCGCTGCCTAGCCACTTTCTTCGATTCAGAGGCTTGTGCCACTACAGGTCTGTGATTCTTATCCACTCACCCATTGCAGTGTAGCTTCACATTCTTGGGTTTTTAGTTCTTCATTTCTTCTTTTTGGTGACCGGTTGAGCTGATTTAGCTCTTTTCTTCTTTATCTGTTTCAACAATTGGATACTTTAAAGGATTCGAATGGGGTTCATTGTGTGAAACTGAACCCTGTTGCCATGTCTCTACCTTCATGCAGTGGCCTTGACTAATGGGATCCTTTTAACGCCGCCACTGGAGGGCCTTCCGCCTGAGCCAGGATCTCTTCTACCCTGCATCGTTGTTGTGAACTCATCCATGCTGACAGCCGGCTCCATGCTACACTGCTGCAGGCTGCAGGTAGCATCTCTATTCTTCTTTTTTCTCTACCTTAGTTTGAGCTTTCTGTTTTAGTTTTTGCAGCAAGATAACCAATGTCTTGGGAAAGCCTTCATACTGTATTTTATATATTGGTGAATTCTGCTTGAAGAATTCATGGCCCACTCCCTCTCTAAAACTTAATCAAATAAATATAATATATCTCCTCTACCCTTGCTACGAGAAACATCTTCTATGTTAAATATATAATCTTTGCCTTGTGTTGTGTACCACTTCTTTCAGAATATGACCCTTATTTCCCTTTAGTTTCTATGACTTAATTCTTTGCTTGAGCGACGGTTGTAGATACTTCCCTTGAAAAAATAAATAGTTTTAGATACTTGATCCATGTTTACGCAGACAGTTTATGATGGTGGTTTGGTTACATGTTTGTGGCTGGAACATGTGTACATCAGAAACTTTAACTACAATATGGTAGACATGTACAGGACAAGGCAAGAAATCAGAAATGGTTAGAGCGGTATGCCTTGAAGAGAGCCAAGAGGAAGAGAGGCGAGTGTACATGCCTGAAGACGGCAAGATACCACTTCCACGACGACGTCAACATCGTCGTGGTCTATCTTCACCGGCACCGGCACCGGGGGCGCCGCCACAACAGGGTTATGGAGCAGTAACTGCAAACATAGAACCCCATATTATGATGGGTAACTGACTTTACTTATAAGACAACATGAACTGACAACTGCAATTATAACATATCTGGTATTTTCATATTCTTTGTCATGTGTAGAATACATGGTCTGATAGAGTCAGCGTTTGTATGAACTTTTGGTGGATAAAGTGTTTTGTTCTCAAGAAAGTTCATCATTGAACACAACAATTTGTTTGTGTTTTCTTGAGTTGCAAGACATGAATCTCTTCTACTGATGTTACTATATGAATGCATATACTAAATCTGGATTACTACTGACTTAGCATTACTTGCTTGACTAAAACGTATGGACCGGCACCCTTGCACCAAGGCGCGGTCCCGATCTAGTATTGTGATATTTGACGATCCATCAATCGAAGACTAGCTACTACCCCAGGGTCCCGAGTCTCCGGTCGAGGAGCCCAACACATTCACACGTCGTATGATCTCTGACTTGAGCAAAGCTACTAATCAACATTCTAGCCCGAAAGATAAAAAGTAGCACTAATCAACATGTATATATTGCACCACACACCAAGGTAAGCAAATATAGAAAATCTTACTCTCAAAATAGTTTATCGCTCCGTTTTATAGATAAACCAGCTACTAAGTTCTAACAACAAGTTGTTTAAGCACGAGGACAAACAAGTTGGTATCAGTCGCCAATTTTGATTGCTTTTAGATCCCTTATCATGATCAGTAAATCAATCTCAAGTTTAGGCCCTAAGTAGATCAAGTTTGATTGCTACTGTTTTGATGTTGATGTCAATTGCCCACTGTTAATCATGTTTTAATTATAATTTGCTACGGATCAGTACTGCTACCGAAATTGGGGATTGTTTCTAGGGTTCTTCAACATGGGGGTTTGCTACTGTTGATGTACTATGTACCCCTCTGCATTCTAATTTGATGATGCATACGGAACAGGACTTAAACATGATCAATTTTAATCAACATAACATGAAGGTGATCATTAGATGACGCAAATCAAGCGTAATTCATGTTTAACCCTAATTCTTCAATTAGGGCTGTTTTCACCAAATCAAGCATTGATGTACACGAATTGGAGGAGAATGAGATGAAATGCTCACCAAATGCGCCATGTAGCCGCCTTTTTCCCTTCGGGGCCCGCACAGCGCCCACCATTGTGCGAGGGCGGGGACGCCGCGACGCCGTCGTGCCCTGGCCGACGTGCGGAATGCGCCTGCGCCTTGCCGCTGCCCTTACGGACGCGCACGTGTACGGGCCGTCGCCCTGCACCACGTCGCTGACCCCTTCATGACACGGTGGCCGGCGCCCCATCTTGCCCTCCTTGATGTGCCATGCGCACGGACGCCGGAGCCACGCTCGACGGAGAAGCACGCGGGAATGACTCCGCTGCACGCTCCTCTGGCGAGCGCAGCCGCCGCGCCGCCATGGCCGGTGCGCCTCGAGCCGCCGTTGAACGCCGTCGCCGCTCTCGGGAGCGAGAAATGCGGGGGGAGGGGGGGGGGTCGAGGGGGAAATGCGCTAGGGTTCTGGCCGGCGGTTGTTTTGTTCCAGCCGAGATCAAGACGGACCATCCATTTCCATCGGACGGCTGGCAGCAATGCTCGGCTCCGCACGGGCCTAGGAGCGCTTACGAGCCGTTCTCTCGGCCGGGCTTCGGCCCAGGTAGATTCAGTCCAGAAAAAAAAAACGCTACTGGACTGAGCTGCATTTCGAATATCCGTGGGATTTTTTTGGGCCAAAATCACTGTGGCAATTTTCTGTTTTTCCCGTGCGTTTAAGTTAACTAGTAGACTTGCACGTGCAACACACGTATCATAATCTATGATAGAAACATCCATTTTAAATCTTATTTCTCTTTAGTGAGTCAATGTTATTGAGCCATGTGAATATGTGTCATGCGTAACGATCCGGATTTCTTATATCATCATTATTCAATTCTCAATCTACTAAAATAACAGCTAATCTTGTTCTAAATATGCCCTATGAAACTAAAGTCAAGTAATACGACTTAGTTTTCAAAATAGTACTACTTCATAAAATAATAAGTATTATGATATGATGCAACATATATCTGTTCAAGAGTGTCAAAATATCTCCCATAAGTACTCCATGAAATTTAACATCAAGAGGCCACAAAATGACCTACATGATATATCCTCAACAAAAAGTTATATAAACTATCAAAACAATCATGACATCATGTTTATTTAAACTGTTGTAATCCTGTAATCGTACCCACACAACCAAACGGGTCAACTTCAAATAAAAAATTAGATAACTACTTCCTTCCTCTCATCATGTAAGATCTTAACAGAGGAAGTAATATAAACAGAACGAAACTACTTTAGGGCACGACAGTTTGCAGCCGATTCTTGCACGACAACTGATCCATGCATCAGACATAAGAGAGTTGCTATCCAGATGACTTTCTTGCACTATGTTTGGACGATGCTACATCCAGTGGCGGACCTAGAGAGTATTTTGACTAGGGGCAAACTACCTGAGTGGGGGCATGTTCTATAAAAATTCAAAGAATTCAAGTATATTTTTCAAAAATTACAAGCAAAACTCACTGGAATTTCAAATTTTGAGTGGGGGCCTGGGCCCCCACTCACCTCTACATAGGTCCGCCCCTGGCTACATATGCAACCATCTAGCCAAAAACTAAAGCTGCAGCACACCACCGGATTGACTGTCGTGCAAGGATCGGCCACAGAAGTGTCAGCTGTAAAGTAGTTTCGCAAACATAATGAAAGGCCGAGCTGACTCATCGCGCATTTGGTGTGAGTGTGTGTGGCATCATTGTAAACAGAATGATGAAAAAGGAAAGTGATAATAAAAAGGAAAGGAATTGGACAACGCCCGCCCGACGCTATATATGTACTGTATTATTATCGATAAAAAAAAATTGGACATGCCCCTCGCTATATATGTACTGTATTAAGTTAATAGTTATTATGTTTTGCACCGTTTAAAACAGAAAATGCCTAAAAATGAACACATTATTATTCTGCGTAAAATTGAACCAACGAGATATTTTATTCAGGATTTATTATGTGTCTGCATGATGAATTTTTATTTTTTTAGACATCAAAATAATGATATTTTTTCTTAGGTTGATGTCTAAATTGAGAATGAAATGACTCTGGTTTTAATTCGGACCAACGCTGTTTTATTATTATGAGTCATCACTTATGATATTTTAATTCCATGTTTTTTCTGCCCAACGGTGTTTTGACATGGAGTTGAAATAAAATACATGGCATGTCTATTTTATTTCGCCAACGTAAAATTTCATATTCATGTCAATTACTCATAAAACTCTTTCATGTCCATTACAGCTTTCGCTGCGTTTACTGTCGAACCGTTGACAGGTAGCAACTTCCCTCGTTGGAAGAACTCGATGGAATTATGCCTAGCCGTCCATCAATTTGATTATGCTTTACGGGAGGATAAACCCATGGCTCCAACTGCTAGTGTCACGGGGTATGCTGAACTAAAGAAAACTTATGATTCCAAGATGGAAATATGGGAAAAGTCAAATCACATTGCTATGCTTGTGATGAGATCATCCATCTCACCTGACATAATTGGGGCAATACCCAAGAAAGATACTCCTAAGGAATTCATGGCAGCCCTGGAGGAGCAATTCAAAGGCTCCGACAAGGTTTATGCACACGAACTTTTTCACAAGCTCCTTGGGAAGTATAATAATGATGGTGATGTCAGGGATCACATTTTAAAGATGGTGAATGCTTGTAACAAATTGAAGGCATTACAATGTGAGCTCAATGACAATCTCCTTGTCATCATGATCTTGGACTCCCTCCCTGAAGAGTTTGATCAATTTAAGATTAACTATAACTATCTTAAAGAGAAATGGATAATCGCGGAGATATCTCCAAGAATTGTTGAGGAAGAAGAGAGGATTAAGAGGCAAGCAAAGGACCAAGCCTTTTTGGTTGGCTCCTCCAAGAGAAAGCATGATGGAGTAAGCTCTTCTAAGCAACAGCCACACAAGAAGTTCTTTAAGAAACATTCATCAACCTCATATAAAGCAAAGGAGAAGGTGGACGATAAGCCTAAAGAAAACAAGTGCAACTTCTGCAAGCATGAGGGTCATTATCAGAAAGACTGTCCAGAATTTCTCAAATGGTTGATGAAGAAAGGTACTGATGAAATTACTTTCGTTGATGAAATGTTATATGTTGATTACTCTAGTACCTCTTGGTGGATTGATTCAGGTGCAACTTCTCACGTTGCCAATTCTATGCAGGACCCAAATATAATCCAAACCATGGCAAGGGGGGCAAGAAGACTTAAGGTGGCAAATGGAGTCGAAGTTGATGTTGAAGCCATAGGGTCAATCACCTTAGAACTACACACTGGCTTCCGTCTTCATTTAAATAATGTTCTTTATGTCCCTACCTTAAGTAGGAATTTGATTTCTGTCTCTTGCCTAGATTATAACATGTTTGTGTTGGGGAACGTAGTAATTTCAAAAATTTCCTACGCACACGCAAGATCATGGTGATGCATAGCAACAAGAGGGGAGAGTGTGTCCACGTACCCTCGTAGACCGAAAGCGGAAGCGTTATGACAACGCGGTTGATGTAGTCGTACGTCTTCACGATCCGACCGATCCAAGCACCGAACGTACGGCACCTCCGAGTTCAGCACACGTTCAGCTCGATGACGATCCCCGGACTCCAATCCAGCAGGGTGTCGGGGATGAGTTCCGTCAGCACGACGGCGTGGTGACGATGATGATGTTCTACCGACGCAGGGCTTCGCCTAAGCACCGCAACGATATGACCGAGGTGGAATATGGTGGAGGGGGGCACCGCACACGGCTAAGGAACGATCACGAAGATCAACTTGTGTGTCTAGAGGTTCCCCCATGCCCCCCGTATATAAAGGAGCCAAGGGGAAGGGGGTGGCCGGCCAAGGAGGGCACGCCAAGGAGGAGTCCTACTCCCACCGGGAGTAGGATTCCCCCCCTTGCAAGTAGTAGGAGTAGGAATCAAGGAAAGGGGGAAGAGAAGAGAAGGAAGGAGGGGGCGCAGCCCCTCCCCCTAGTCCAATTCGGACTAGGCCTTGGGGGGCGCCCAGCCTCTCCTCTCTCTTTCACCTAAAGCCCAATAAGGCCTATATACTCCCCGGCGAATTCCCGTAACTCTCCGGTACTCCGAAAAATACCCGAATCACTTGGAACCTTTCCGAACTCCGAATATAGTCGTCCAATATATCGATCTTTACGCCTCGACCATTTCGAGACTCCTCGTCATGTCCCCGATCTCATCCGGGACTCCGAACTCCTTCGGTACATCAAAACTCATAAACTCATAATATAACTGTCATTGAAACCTTAAGCGTGCGGACCCTACGGGTTCGAGAACTATGTACACATGACCGAGACACGTCTCCGGTCAATAACCAATAGCGGAACCTGGATGCTCATATTGGCTCCCACATATTCTACGAAGATCTTTATCGGTCAGACCGCATAACAACATACGATGTTCCCTTTGTCATCGGTATGTTACTTTCCCGAGATTCGATCGTTGGTATCCAATACCTAGTTCAATCTCGTTACCGGCAAGTCTCTTTACTCGTTACGTAATGCATCATTTCGTAACTAACTTATCAGCTACATTGCTTGCAAGGCTTATAGTGATGTGCATTACCGAGAGGGCCCAGAGATACCTCTCCGACAATCGGAGTGACAAATCCTAATCTCGAAATATGCCAACCCAACATGTACCTTCGGAGACACCTGTAGAGCTCCTTTATAATCACCCAGTTACGTTGTGATGTTTGGTAGCACACAAAGTGTTCCTCCAGTAAACGGGAGTTGCATAATCTCATAGTCATAGGAACACGTATAAGTCATGAAGAAAGCAATAGCAACATACTAAACGATCAAGTGCTAAGCTAACGGAATGGGTCAAGTCAATCACATCATTCTTCTAATGATGTGATCTCGTTAATCAAATGACAACTCATGTCTATGGTTAGGAAACTTAACCATCTTTGATTAACGAGCTAGTCAAGTAGAGGCATACTAGTGACACTATGTTTGTCTATGTATTCACACATGTATTATGTTTCCGAATAATACAATTCTAGCATGAATAATAAACATTTATCATGATATAAGGAAATAAATAATAACTTTATTATTGCCTCGAGGGCATATTTCCTTCAGTCTCCCACTTGCACTAGAGTCAATAATCTAGTTCACATCAGCATGTGATTTAATACTAACATTCACATCTGGATGTGATTAACACCCATAGTTCACATCGTCATGTGATCAACACCCAAAGGGTTTACTAGAGTCAATAATCTAGTTCACATCGATATGTGATTAACACCCAAAGAGTATGAAGGTGTGATCATGTTTTGCTCGTGAGAGTAGTTTAGTCAACGGGTCTGTCACATTCAGAGCCGTATGTATTTTGCAAAATATTCTATGTCTACAATGCTCTGCATGGAGCTACTCTAGCTAGTTGCTCCTACTTTCAATATGTATCCAGATTGAGATTTAGAGTCATCTGGATTGGTGTAAAATTTGCATCGTTGTAACTTTTTACGACGGGCTCTTTTATCACCTCCATAATCGAGAAACATCTCCTTAGTCCTCACTAAGGATATTCTTGACCGCTATCCAGTGATCTACTCTTAGATCAAAATTTTATTCCTTCGCCAAACTCAGAGCAAGGTATACAATAGGTCTGGTTCACAACATAGCATACTTTATAGAACCTATGACTGAGGCATAGGGAATGACTTTTCATTCTCTTTCTATTTTCTGTCATGGTCGGGTCTTGAGTCTTACTCAACTTCACACCTTGCAACACAGGCAAGAACTCCTTCTTTGACTGTTCCATTTTGAACTACTTCAAAATCTTGTCAAGGTATGTATTCATTGAAAAACTTATCAGGCCTCTTGATCTATCTCTATAGATCTTGATGCTCAATGTGTAAGTAGCTTCACCGAGGTCTTTCTTTGAAACACTCCTTTCAAACACTCTTTTATGCTTTCCAAAAAATTCTACATCATTTCTGATCAACAATATGTCATTCACATATACTTATCAGAAAGGTGTAGTGCTCCCACTCAATTTCTTGTAAATACATGCCTTTCCAAAAGTCTGTATAAAACCATATGCTTTGATCAACTCATCAAACCATATATTCCAACTCCGAGATGCTTGCACCAGTCAATTGATGGATCGCTGGAGCTTGCACATTCTGTTAGCACCTTTCAGACCGACAAAACCTTCTGGTTGCATCATATACAACTCTTCTTCCTGAAATCCATTCAGGAACACATTTTTGATATCCATTTGCCAGATTTCATAAAATGTGGCAATTGCTAACATGATTCGGACAGACTTAAGCATCGTTACGAGTGAGAAAATCTCATCATATTCAACACCTTGAACTTGTTGAAAACCTTTTGCAACAAGTCAAGCTTTGTAGATAGTAACACTACTATCAGTGTCCATCTTCCTCTAGAAGATCCATTTATTTAACTTGGCTTGCTGATCATCGGGCAAGTCCACCAAAGTCCATACTTTGTTCTCATAGATGGATCCCATCTCAGATTTCATGGCCTCAAACCATTTCGTGGAATCTGGGCTCATCATCGCTTCCTCATAGTTCGTAGGTTCATCATGGTCTAGTAACATGACTTCCAGAACAGGATTACCGTACCACTCTGGTGTGGATCTTACTCTGGAAGACCTACGAGGTTCGGTAGCAACTTGATCTGAAGTTTCATGATCATCATCATTAACTTCCTCACTAATTGGTGTAGGAATCACTGGAACTGATTTCTGTGATGAACTACTTTCCAATAAGGGAGAAGGTACAATTACCTCATCAAGTTCTACTTTCCTCCCACTCACTTCTTTTGAGAGAAACTCCTTCTCTAGAAAGGATCCATCTTAGGAACAAATATCTTGCTTTCGGATCTATGATAGAAGGTGTACCCAATAGTTACCTTTGGGTATTCTATGAAGATGCACTTCTCTGATTTGGGTTCGAGCTTATCAGGTTGAAACCTTTTCACATAAGCATCACAGCCCCAAACTTTAAGAAACGACAACTTTGGTTTCTTGCTAAACCACAGTTTATAAGGCGTCGTCTCAACAGATTTTGATGGTGCCCTTTTTAAAGTGAATGCAACTGTCTCTAATGCATAACCCCAAAACGATAGTGGTAAATCGGTAAGATACATCATAGATCACACCATATCCAATAAAGTGCAGTTATGACGTTCGGACACACCATAACGTTGTGGTGTTCTAGGTGGTGTGAACTGTGAAACTATTCCACATTGTTTTATATGAAGGCCAAACTCGTAACTCAAATATTCTCCTCCACGATCAGATCGTAGAAACTTTATTTTTCTTGTTACGATGATTCTCCACTTCACTCTGAAATCCTTTGAACCTTTCAACTATTTCAGACTTATGTTTCATCAAGTAGATATACCCATATCTGCTCAAATCATCTGTGAATGTCAGAAAATAACGATACTCACCACGAGCATCAACACTAATTGGATCGCATACATCAGTATGTATTATTTCCAATAAGTCAGTAGCTCGTTGCATTGTTCCGAACAATGGAGTTTTAGTCATCTTGCCCAAAAGGCACGGTTCGCAAGCATAAAATGATTCATAATCAAGTGATTCCAAAAACCCATCGGCATGGAGTTTCTTCATGCGCTTTATACCAATATGACTCAAATGGCAGTGCCACAAATAAGTTGCACTATCACTATCAACTTTGCATCTTTTGGCATCAATATTATGATTACGTGTATCACTACGATCGAGATCTAACAAACTATTTTCATTGGGTGTATGACCATTGAAGGTTTTATTCATGTAAACAGAACAACAATTATTCTCTGACTTTAAATGAATAACTGTATTGCAATAAACATGATCAAATCATATTCATGCTCTACGCAAATGCCAAATAACATTTATTTAGGTTTAACACTAATCCCGAAAGTATAGGGAGTGTGTGATGATGATCACATCAATCTTGGAACTACTTCCAACACTCATCGTCACTTCCCCTTCAACTAGTCTTCTTTTATTCTGTAACTCCCGTTTCGAGTCACTAACCTTAGCAACCGAACAAGTATCAAATACTCAGGGGCTACTATAAACACTAGTAAGGCACACATTAATAACCTGTATATCAAATATACCCTTGTTCACTTTGCCATCCTTCTTAATCACCAAATATTCGGGGCATTTCTGCTTCCAGTGACCATTTCCTTTGCAGTAGAAGCACTTAGTTTCAGGCTTTGGTCCAGCTTTGGGCTTCTTCGCGGGAGTGACAACTTGCTTGCCATTCTGCTTGAAGTTCCTTTCTTTCCCTTCTCCCTTTTCTTGAAACTAGTGATCTTGTCAATCATCAACACTTGATGCTCTTTTCTTTATTTCTACCTTCGTCGATTTCAGCATCACGAATAGCTTGGGAATCATTTTAGTCATCCCTTGCATTGTAGTTCATCATGAAGTTCCAGTAACTTGGTGATGGTGACTAGAGAACTCTGCCAATCACTATCGTATCTGGAAGATTAACTCCCACTTGATTCAAGCAATTGTCAGTACTCAGACAATCTAAGCACTTGCTCACTAGTTGAGCAATTCTCCTCCATCTTTTTAGCTATAGAACTTGTTGGAGACTTCATATCTCTCAACTCGGGTATTTGCTTGAAATATTAACTTCAACTCCTGGGACATCTCATATGGTCCATGACGTTCAAAACGTCTTTGAAGTCCCGATTCTAAGACGTTAAGCATGGTGCACTAAACTATCAAGTAGTCATCATATTGAGCTAGCCAAACATTCATAACGTCTACATCTGCTCCTGCAATAGATCTGTCACCTAGCGGTGCATTAAGGACATAATTCTTCTATGCAGCAATGAGGACAATCCTCATATCACGGATCCAATCCGCATCATTGCTACTAACATCTTTCAACACAATTTTTCTCTAGGAACATATCAAAACAAACATATGAAAGCAACAACGCGAGCTATTGATCTACAACATAATTTGAAAAATAATGCCAGGACTAAGTTCATGATAAATTTAAGTTCAATTAATCATATTACTTAAGAACTCCCACTTAGATAGACATCCCTCTAATCCTCTAAGTGATTAGGTGATCCATATCAACTACACCATGTCCGATCATCACGTGAGATGGAGTAGTTTCAACGGTGAACATCAATATGTTGATCATATCTACTATATGATTCACGCTCGACCTTTTGGTCTCCGTGTTCCGAGGCCATATCTTTTATATGCTAGGCTCGTCAAGTTTAACCTGAGTATTCCGCGTGTGCAGCTGTTTTGCACCCGTTGTATTTGAAAGTAGAGCCTATCACACCCGATGATCACGTGGTGTCTCAGCACGAAGAACTTTCACAACGGTGCATACTCAGGGAGAACACTTCTTGATAATTTTAGTGAGAGATCATCTTAAAATGCTACCGTCAATCAAAGCAAGATAAGATGCATAAAGGATAAACATCACATGCAATCAATATAAGTGATATGATATGGCCATCATCATCTTGTGCTTCTGATCTCCATCTCCGAAGCACCTCCATGATCACCATCGTCACCGGCGCGACACCTTGATCTCCATCGTAGAATCGTTGTTGTTTACGCCGTCTATTAATTCTACGACTATCGCTACCGCTTAGTGATAAATTAAAGCAATTACAGGGCGTTTGCATTTCATACAATAAAGCGACAACCATATGGCTCCTGCCAGTTGCCGATAACTTCGGTTACAAAACATGATCATCTCATACAATAAAATATAGCATCACGTCTTGACCATATCACATCACAACATGCCCTGCAAAAACAAGTTAGACGTCCTCTACTTTGTTGTTGCAAGTTTTACGTGGCTGCTACGGGCTTAGCAAGAACCATTCTTACCTACGCATCAAAACCACAACGATAGTTTGTCAAGTTGGTGTTGTTTTGACATTCGCAAGGACCGGGCATAGCCACACTCGGTTCAACTAAAGTGAGAGAGACAGGCACCCGCCAGTCACCTTTAAGCACGAGTGCTCTAACGGTGAAACCGGTCTCGTGTAAGCGTACGCGTAATGTCGGTCCGGGCCGCTTCATCACAATACCGCTGAACCAAAGTATGACATGCTGGTAAGCAGTATGACTTATATCGCCCACAACTCACTTGTGTTCTACTCGTGCATATGACATCTACGCATAAAACTTGGCTCGGATGCCACTGTTGGGGAACGTAGTAATTTCAAAAATTTCCTACGCACACGCAAGATCATGGTGATGCATAGCAATGAGAGGGGAGAGTGTGTCCACGTACCCTCGTAGACGGAAATCGGAAGCGTTATGCTAACGCGGTTGATGTAGTCGTACGTCTTCACGATCCGACCGATCCAAGCACCGAACGTATGGCACCTCCGAGTTCAGCACACGTTCAGCTCGATGACGATCCCTGGACTCCGATCCAGCAGGGTGTCGGGGATAAGTTCTGTCAGCACGACGGCATGGTGACGATGATGATGTTCTACCGACGCAGGGCTTCGCCTAAGCACCGCAACAATATGACCGAGGTGGAATATGGTGGAGGGGGGCACCGCACACGGCTAAGGAACGATCACGACGATCAACTTATGTGTCTAGAGGTTCCCCCATGCCCCCCATATATAAAGGAGCCAAGGGGAAGGGGGCGACCGGCCAAGGAGGGCATGCCAAGGAGGAGTCCTACTCCCACCGGGAGTAGGATTCCCCCCCTTCCAAGTAGTAGGAGTAGGAATCAAGGAAAGGGGGAAGAGAAGAGAAGGAAGGAGGGGGCGCAGCCCCTCCCCCTAGTCCAATTCGGACTAGGCCTTGGGGGGGCGCCCAGCCTCTCCTCTCTCTTTCCCCTAAAGCCCAATAAGGCCCATATACTCCCCGGCGAATTCCCGTAACTCTCCGGTACTCCGGAAAATACCCGAATCACTCGGAACCTTTCCAAACTCCAAATGTAGTCGTCCAATATATCGATCTTTACGTCTCGACCATTTCGAGACTCCTCGTCATGTCCCCGATCTCATCCGGGACTCCAAACTCCTTCGGTACATCAAAACTCATAAACTCATAATATAACTGTCATTGAAACCTTAAGCGTGCGGACCCTACGGGTTCGAGAACTATGAAGACATGACCGAGACACGTCTCCGGTCAATAACCAATAGTAGAACCTGGATGCTCATATTGGCTCCCACATATTCTACGAAGATCTTTATCGGTCAGACCGCATAACAACATACGTTGTTCCCTTTGTCATTGGTATGTTACTTTCCCGAGATTCGATCATCGGTATCCAATACCTAGTTCAATCTCGTTACCGGAGAGTCTCTTTACTCGTTACGTAATGCATCATTCCGTAACTAACTTATTAGCTACATTGCTTGCAAGGCTTATAGTGATGTGCATTACCGAGAGGGCCCAGAGATACCTCTCCGACAATCGGAGTGACAAATCCTAATCTCGAAATACGCCAATCCAACATGGACCTTCGGAGACACCTGTAGAGCTCCTTTATAATCACCCAGTTACGTTGTGACGTTTGGTAGCACACAAAGTGTTCCTCCGGTAAACGGGAATTGCATAATCTCATAGTCATAGGAACACGTATAAGTCATGAAGAAAGCAACAGCAACATACTAAACGATCAAGTGCTAAGCTAACGGAATGGGTCAAGTCAATCACATCATTCTTCTAATGATGTGATCTTGTTAATCAAATGACAACTCATGTCTATGGTTAGGAAACTTAACCATCTTTGATTAACGAGCTAGTCAAGTAGAGGCATACTAGTGACACTATATTTGTCTATGTATTCACACATGTATTATGTTTCCGGTTAATACAATTCTAGCATGAATAATAAACATTTATCATGATACAAGGAAATAAATAATAACTTTATTATTGCCTCTAGGGCATATTTCCTTCAGTTTGAGAGCAAGTTTGGGAACAAACAATTTGTTTTGAATTATTGTAATAAGAACGTAGGCCTCGGCGTCAGACGAGGCCAATTATATATGTTATCATTGAATGATTCTATCCTGCATGTGAGTGATGTATGTAATATTGAGGAGAAATGGAAGGATATGAGTACCTCTTCAAAATTGTGGCACCATCGTTTAGGGCACATTTCGAGGGGAGAATTGAAAGACTTATTAAAAATGATGTACTTCTTCCGTTAGACTTCTCTGATGCAGACAAATGCATTGACTGTATAAAAGGTAATTACGCAAAAATGATTAAGAAAGGAGCGGTAAGAGCCATGAGTGTCCATGAACTCATACACACTGATGACTTAATGTTAAGTCTATGGATGGTTTTGATTCGTTCATTACCTTCACAGACGACTTCTCTCGATACGGATATATTTATCCTATACGTGATCGATCGAAAGCTTTGGACAAATTCAAAGTGTTCAAAGCCGAAGTTGAGAACCAACTAAACACTAAAATAAAGGTTGTACGATCAGATCGCGGGGGAGAGTATTATGGTAGGCATGCTCCTTATGGGCAAATTCCAGGACCTTTTGCCAAGTTTCTCTCTGAGAATGGAATTGTTGCCCAGTATTCAATGTCTGGTGAACCTCAACAAAATGGCGTGGCCGAACGCCGAAACCGCACACTTATGGACATGGTGCGAAGCATGCTCAGTCATGCAAGTTTACAAGTCAGTCTATGGATGGAGGCATTAAAGACGGGCGCACATGTGCTAAATCTCGCTCCTACTAAAGCAGCACCGAACACACCTTACGAGATGTGGGCGGGAAAGAAACCGAGCTTGAATTACTTACGGGTATGGGGTTGTCCTGCTGAGGATAGAATTTTCAATCCACAACTTAAGAAATTAGATCCAAAGACAGTTAGTTGTTTCTTCATTGGATACCCTCATAGGGGAAAGGGATATCGTTTCTATTGTCTGGGTCGCACCACCAAGTATGTGGAGACTCGACAAGCAGTATTTTTTGAGGATAACGAAGCCACCGAAATAAGGGAGATCAATCTTGAGGAGAAACGGGTGTGTGTTCCATCCCCGACCATCCAAGAGATTGTTTTGCCACTACAAACTATGGTGACGTCTCATCCCCAATCTAGTACTTCAGGTCCTAAGGCTGATGGTGATCCTGAAACTAATGTAAATCCAGAAGGCGAAGAGGATCACCAGTCAGATAATGAAGATGACCCTCAGAACAATGATGCTCCTCCACCACCTCCTCCTGTGGGCAGGCCACTGTTGGGGAACGTAGCAGAAATTCAAAATTTTCCTACGAGTCACCAAGATCTATCTATGGAGAGACTAGCAACGAGAGAGAGGAGTGCATCTACATACCCTTGTATATCTCTAAGCGGAAGCGTTCAAGAGAACGGGGTTGAGGGAGTCGTACTCGTCGTGATCCAAATCACCGGAGATCCTAGTGCCGAACGAACGGCACCTCCGCGTTCAACACATGTGCAGCCCGATGACGTCTCCCACACCTTGATCCAGCAAGGAGAGAGGGAGAGGTTGGGGAAGACTCCGTCCAGCAGCAGCACAACGGCGTGGTGGTGGCGGAGGAGCGTGGCACTCCAGCAGGGCTTCGCCAAGCACCGCAAGAGACGAGGAGGGAGAGAGGTAGGGCTGCGCCAAGAGGGTGATCAAATCATGTGTTGGCAGCCCCAAAGACCTCAACTATATATAGGGGAGAGGGAGGGGACTGCGCCCCCTCTAGGGTTCCCACCCCAAGGGGTGCGGCAGGCCCTAGATCCCATCTAGGGTGCAGCCAAGGGGAGAGAGGGGGAAACTTGCCCCCCAAGTAAGGTGGAGGCGCCCCCTCCCCAAACCCTAGGCGCCTTGGGCCCTAGTGGGGGGGGGGGGGTGGGCGCACCAGCCCACTTGGGGCTGGTCCCCTCCCACACTTGGCCCATGCAGCCCTCTGGGGCCGGTGGCCCCACTTGGTGGACCCCCGGGACCTTCCCGGTGGTCCCGGTACGTTACCGATAGCACCCCAAAACTTTTCCGGTGACCAAAACAGGACTTCCCATATATAAATATTTACCTCCGGACCATTCCGGAACTCCTCTTGACGTCCGGGATCTCATCCGGGACTCCAAACAACATTCGGTAACCACGTATATCTATTCCCTATAACCCTAGCATCGTCGAACCTTAAGTGTGTAGACCCTACGGGTTCGGGAACCATGCATACATGACCAAGAGGTTCTCCAGTCAATAACCAACAGCGGGATCTGGATACCCATGTTGGCTCCCACATGTTCCACGATGATCTCATCGGATGAACCACGATGTCGAGGATTCAATCAATCCCGTATTCAATTCCCTTTGTCTAGCGGTATAGTACTTGCCCGAGATTCGATCGTCGGTATCCCGATACCTTGTTCAATCTCGTTACCGGCAAGTCTTTTTACTCGTTCTGTAAAACATCATCCCGTGATGAACCCCTTGGTCACATTGTGCACATTATGATGATGTCCTACCGAGTGGGCCCAGAGATACCTCTCCATCACACGGAGTGACAAATCCCAATCTCGATTCGTGCCAACCCAACAGACATTTTCGGAGATACCCGTAGTGCACCTTTATAGCCACCCAGTTACGTTGTGATGTTTGGTACACCCAAAGCATTCCTACGGTATCCGGGAGTTGCACAATCTCATGGTCTAAGGAAATGATACTTGACATTAGAAAAGCATACGAACTACACGATCTTTGTGCTAGGCTTAGGATTGGGTCTCGTCCATCACATCATTCTCCTAATGATGTGATCCCGTTATCAACGACATCCAATGTCCAATGTCAGGAAACCGTAACCATCTATTGATCAACGAGCTAGTCAACTAGAGGCTTACTAGGGACATGGTGTTGTCTATGTACCCACACATGTATCTGAGTTTCCTATCAATACAATTATAGCATGGATAATAAACGATTATCATGAACAAGGAAATATAATAATAATAACTAATTTATCATTGCCTCTAGGGCATATTTTCCAACAGTCTCCCACTTGCACTAGAGTCAATAATCTAGTTCACATCGCCATGTGATTAACACTCACAGGTCACATCGCCATGTGACCAACATCCAAAGAGTTTACTAGTGTCACTAAACTAGTTCACATCATCATGTGATTAAGACTCAATGAGTTCTGGGGTTTGATCATGTTTTTCTTGTGAGAGAGGTTTTAGTCAACGGGTCTGCAACATTCAGATCCGTATGTACTTTGCAAATCTTTAGGTCATATTGTAAATGCTGCTTCCACGCTCCACTTGGAGCAATTCCAAATGGTTGCTCCACTATACGTATCCGGTTTGCTACTCAGAGTCACTCGGATAGGTGTTAAAGCTTGCAGCGACGTAACCCTTTATGCCGAACTCTTTATCACCTCCATAATCGAGAAACATGTCCTTATTTACTCCAAGGACAATTTTGACCGCTGTCCAATGATCCATTCCTGGATCATTCTTGTACCCCTTGACTGACTCATGGCAAGGCACACTTCCGGTGCGGTACACAGCATAGCATACTATAGTGTCACGATCGACTTTTTCAATAAATAAATATTGAGAAAATCGATCTTTAAATCCCAGTATAGGAAAAAGTCATCCTTTCTGGCAGACAAATGCTTGATAAACAGAGAACCAGTAGCATCAAATATATTACAGGGCTGAGCTGAGGCTGCTCAACCATTTATTACAAACTCGCCAATATCTTACATAAGGGCGGTTATGACACAGGGGTGTGGTGGCATGCTACTAGCTCGAGGATAAGTGGTGGATAACTCGACTCCTAACTGGCAGCTCATCGAGCGTCGAGGTGAGGCTCGATGAATTTATTCTGGGGTTGCGGAAGCGGATAATACAGTGATCAAAACAGGATCGCACGGGACTGACTGGGACCCCTCTAGGCGTCGGACTCGCTATCAAACTCTTCATCCATGAGATCGCCTTCATCAACATCTGGCCAAATCAACAAGCCAGGTGAGTACTTTGAAAGTACTCGCAAGACAGTTCGGACAAAAGATATAATCAATGAATGCATGAATGCGTCATGAATATGAATAATGATGCTCTTCTCAACAATAATATTATTTCATGACTTATTAAATAAAATAAATAACTGAGAACCGATCGGGTGTCTGGAGCGACGCCTCGAAAGGTGAACAAATAAAATGCATGCCGTAGTCGGGCGTCTAAGCGACACCACATAAAGGGCTTAAAAGAAATACCACTGTCGGATATCTGAGCGACGTCACAGATAGGGCTTATAAAAGAAATGCCACCGTTGGACATCTGAGCAACGTCACAGACAGGGCCTTGAAAAGAAATGCCACCATCGGACATCTGAGCGACGTCACAGACAGGGCTTATAAAAGAAATGCCACCGTCGGACATCTGAGTGACATCACAAACAGGGCTTATAAAAGAAATGCCACCGTCGGACATCTGAGCGATGTCACAGACAGGGCTTATAAAAGAAATGCCACCGTCGGACATCTGAGCGACGTCACAGACAGGGCTTATGATAAATATAAATAACAAGAATGCCACCGTCGGATGTTTGAGCGACATCACAGACAGGGCTTACAATAAATGTAAATACAAGAATGCCACCGTCGGACGTGTGAACGACATCACAGATAGGGCCTATAACAAAAGTAAATAACAGGTATGCCACCGTCGGACGTCTGAGCGACATCGCAGACAGGGCTTGTAATAAATGTAAATAACAAGATTAGTCCATTCACAAGAATAATCTTTTAACCGGATTTATCACACATAAATCCCACCGGAGTTTTGTCACTGAGGCTGATATCAGACAAGATAAGATGAATATAGTACTTGAACAAAGTACAAGATAATTGAAAGATTTGAGACTCTGCAGAGTTTGGATGAACTGACCACAGTCAACGGATTTCCGTAGTCACGAAGGACTAGTTCCGTTTACGGTATTTCAGTAGAAACACATTTAACTAGTACACACCCATTTCACCTCACGATGCCAGGAATCACCCTGGACAACGGCCAAGAAAAACTTTGAGACGGGGAGGCCACAACCTCGAATAGCATGGGATCAAATTTCTGTACGCGCGCTCTAAGGGGTGCCCCCCTCTCGGTCCCAACCGGAAACACCCATGCCCCTGACCGGATGACGGGCTTTAATCCAGGGCCATGGAACCCTCATCCCGGCCTCTCTATTTGGTGTGTACCAGGAAAACAACTTGCAACTTACTATGCCATATTCCTTTCGGAAAACATGTGACAGTATAGGAAGGAATGAATGGAAATGTGAGTTGTTTCACGATGACACGGAAGTCAAATAATCTGGCATAAGACTGGCATGTCACAACACTGCCATCTTACTCATCCCCATGCCAACACATGGCCATGCAAATATGTATCCAACAACATAATGCTTTCCGGAACTTACTTTCCACTATTGTGTATGAAATGTAACAATTCAAGAAATGTTCATAAACATGCCATGACTATACTAAAATGCAAACATGCAACAGCCACTCATCATATCAAGAGTTCAAACATGCTTGCCTGGTTCGGAGTAGTCGGAGTTTAACTGTGTGAAATTTGCAGCTCCGTCACCCCTTCGGTATCTACGGTATAAGAAAAATATGTCGCAACGTAAATACCATGAGTGTACATAAAAGTGTTCCAAATATTTTTCAAATAAATATGACAAAAAACTAGACAGAAAAATAAAGATGACAGAAAAGGAATCAATCAAAAATCATTTTCTGTTAAAAAGTTATAAGAGTTTTGGTCGAAGGACCCATCTGTAATGAAACAGAAAGTTTCCAAGGGGCTCTGCGGAAAAGTCTAGAATAATGTTTCGTTTAAAAGAAACAGTTGTGAGGCTGACAGGCGGGCTCCACCTGTCGGGTTTGAAAATTCAAACGGAGAAACAGAGCGCGACGGCGCCCGAGAGGTGCGGTGGTCGCCGGCGGCGATCCACGGCGAGGCAAGGTGATCGGAGTTTACCTTCGAGATCAGTGCACCGTTCCGCGTCTGTGGGTGGTGGTGGTGGTCGCCGGTGAGCACCGTGTCGACGGCGGCCCTTGCTCCGGCGGACGGCGGTTCGGGCAGTCGTGGATCTCACCAGAGGGAGCTGCGGGGATCAAATAGGAGTGGGGGTTAGTCTCCTAGTTGCTCAAGAGGGTTGCTGACGAAGTTAGGGCGCCGGAGACGGCCTCACCGGAGTGAATCGAGGTGGAGGCCGAGGCGGAACGGGGCGGCCGGAGTCGGGGAAGAAGGGCCCCTCGAGGCTCCTCCAGTGGCTAGGCGGGGTCTAGTGAGGTGGTGGAGTCGTGCGGGGGCGAGAGCAAGCTCGGGGGTGCTATATATAGCCAGCCCGAGTCGGTTGCCGTGAACGGATAAGTCCGGCGGCGCTGTGGTTGGACGGTTGGCTTAGGAGCTTGAGCATCGCCTAGGTGGAGTAGTGGTGCCATTTTAGGGTCCAGCTCAGCACGGGAGGGTTGGTTACGGTCTGCCCTCGACGGAACGGCCGCACGGCCCGTCGGCGGCAAAGAACGCGCTCTGCGCGTGCCAGGCCATGGCGACGGTGCCGCATGCGTGCGCTGGCAAGGAGATGGCCACGCGGAGCCAGCCGGAGGTTTGGGCGGCGCCGAACGGTGTTGAGCCGCCGTTTTGCTCCCCGTCGGCCGTTACGGTGTTTCGGCCGCCGCAAAGCACGCCGGCGCAGGCGGGCCAGGGCGCCACCGATGCCAGGAAGGCGCCAAGCGCGCGTGTGGAGCTCCGGACAAGCAGGCCAGGCTGCGAGCAACATGCCAAGGGCACTGTGGACATGTGACTGAAGTTACTAACGGAGAACGACACTGAACTCTGAATTTACTGAATGTGAACAGTACTAGTGCATGCAAGGTGTTCGACAGAATGATTCTGGCCTCTAGGGATTTTTCCTTGAGCTGATTTTTGGTGGAGGGGTCTCTCATTGCAACTAGAGGTTGCCTGAATTTTGGTGAAATTTTTGGAGAAGTGTAGATATGAATTTCACCAAATTTGGCAAATCTGGTCCAAACTTACAGTGAGTGAAATTTGAAATATTTGAAAAGAAGAAGAGTGGATCAAGATGGTTCTGGGTTGTGGGTACAAAGGACTATCCATGGGTGTTGAGTTGAGGTCAAAAATCAAAAGCATTAGGGTACTTGCTTTGCAAATCACCTAGGCTCAAAAGAAAAGACAGAATTATTTTGGGAGGAGAAATAATTGGAATAAAATCCAAAAATGGATTTTATTAGTTTGGACAGAATGTTTGGGTTGTACCAACGTGGGAGGAGGGGTTTTTGGGGAAATTTTACCATAGGAGGCATGGTAAACAAGAGTGGATCAAAAATCAAATGAAAGCCCAAAAACAAAAGATTTTCTTTTTTAAAAGAAACTAAATCCAAGAAAAAAATATTTTTGAGAGGGCAAACTTAGCAAGAGGGTTTTTAAGAAGGGTTTAAATGACCTTCTTCAAACCAAGCAAGGCTCTCTCTCTGAAAACAAAAATCACAAAATTTTTGGAGTGTCACAGCACCTACCCCCTTAGGAAAAATCTCGTCCGTGAGATTTTAGCTGATCCTTAAACAGGTGTGGGTGCTCTGTCCGAAGAAAATCCTCGCTCTCCCAAGTTGCTTCATTCTCGGTGTGACTACTCCACTAAACTCTGAAAAAGTTGATGGTTTTCTGTCGGGTGCTCCTCTCAGACGCTTCTAATATTTTTATGGGGTGCTCCCGGTAGGTGAGGTTTGGCTGCACGTCAATATTATCATGCGACACTTGCTTCTCTGGGTTGCTCATGTATTTTCTCAACTGCGAGATGTGAAACACATTGTGGATACCGGATAAGTCTCCGGGTAGTTCTAGCTGGTAGGCTACCGTGCCTCTTCAGGACACTATATGAAATGGTCCGATGAATCTTGGTGCTAGCTTCCCCTTAATCCTGAATCGTTGCAGACCCTTCATAGGAGAAACTCTTAGGTACACCAATTCTCCGGGTTCAAAACTGATTTCCTTATGCTTTCGGTCATAATAACTCTTCTGCCGACTCTGAGCTGTTTTGAGTCGATCTCTAATTGTTTTAACTTTCTCCTCGGCCTCCTTAAGCATATCTAGGCCGAAGATATGGTTGTCTCCGGTTTCTGACCAATTTAGCGGGGTACGACATCTTCTCCCATATAGATCTTCAAAGGGTGCCATTTGCAAGCTGGCCTGATAGCTATTGTTGTATGCGAACTCTGCATATGGCAAACTTTCTTCCCAACTGTTTCCGTAGGTGAGGACACAGGCTCTTAGCATGTCTTCTGGGATTTGGTTTACGCGTTTAGTCTGCCCATCAGTCTGGGGATGGTATGCAGTACTGAAGGCTAGTTGGGTTCCCTGTGCCTATTGCAGGTGATCCCAAAATCTAGAGACGAACTGTGTGCCTCTATCGGAGATGATAGTTTTAGGGACTCCATGTAGGCAGACGATACGGGCAAGATAAAGTCTGGCCAGTCTCTGAGTGGTGTAAGTTGTCCTTACCGGAAGAAAATGTGCCACTTTGGTTAATCTGTCGGTTATGACCCATATGGCGTCGTTTCCGTGTCGTGACCGTGGCAGTCCGACAATAAAGTCCATTCCAATCTCGTCCCACTTCCACTCGGGTACCTTATTGGGCTGTAACAGTCCGGCTGGTTTCTGGTGCTCGGCCTTGATGCGTTGACAAGAGTCACAACATGCAATGAACGTGGCTATATCTCTCTTCATACCGTGCCACCAAAAAATTTCCTGAAGGTCTTTGTACATTTTTGTCCCCCCAGGATGGATGGAATACGGAGCTGTGTGACTTTCAGCCAATATCTGTTGTTTGAGGTCCTTGACATTTGGTATGCATAGCCTCTCTCTGTACCACAATATTCCTTGCTCATCTATCTTGAATTCTGAGGCCTTGCCCATAATCACTTTCCTTTTTATGCCCTCAATGCTGGGGTGTCCGCGTTGGGCTTCCTTGATCTTTTCCATCAGGGTAGGCTGGATTTCTACATTCGACACACTTCCTTCGGTAACTATTATTAAATTGAGTCTGGCAAATTCCTGTTGAAATTCTGGCCTCAACTTTGGCATACTGTCGTCGCCCGTGGTGGGATTCCGACTAAGTGCATCTGCCACAACATTTGCTTTTCCGGGATGATAGTGGATTCCAACATCATAATCCTTCACCAACTCTAACCAGCGTCATTGCCGTAGATTTAGCTCTGGTTGTGTGAAAATATACTTGAGACTCTTATGGTCTGTGTATATCTCACAACGATTCCCAAGTAGGAAGTGTCTCCATTCCTTGAGTGCATGGATGACCGCTGCTAATTCCAAGTCATGAGTGGGATAATTCTCCTCATGCTTGCATAGTTGTCTGGAGACATACGCAACTACCTTGCCTTCTTGCATCAATACGCATCCGAGGCCTTTCCGGGATGCGTCATAATGTACCTCAAAATTCCTGTGTATATCTGGCACAATTAATACTGGTGCCGTCGTTAATTTGTTCTTTAGCTCTTGGAAGCTTTTCTCACATGCTTCTGTCCATTCAAACTTCTTGCCTTTCTTGAGCAATTGTGTCATGGGCTTTGCTATAGTGGAGAATCCTTCAATAAATCTCCGATAATAGCCTGCCATTCCCAAGAAACTCCGTACGTCTGTTATGTTAGCTGGTGGTTTCCAGCCAAGTACGGCCTTGACTTTTTCCGGGTCTACTGCAATACCTTCTTGGGTTAGCACGTGGCCCAGAAAACCCACCTTCCTTAGCCAAAATTCACATTTGCTGAATTTGGCGTACAGTTGATGCTTCCTGAGTTCTCCGAGTACAATCCTGAGATGTTCGGCGTGCTCTTCTGGTGTTTTGGAATATATCATAATGTCATCGATGAATACCACAACAAACTTGTCCATATACTTCATAAATACTTCATGAGGTGAACAAAATATGCGGGGGCATTGGTTAGCCCGAATGGCATCACTGTGAACTCATACAGCCCATATCTGGAGGTGAAGGCAGTCTTGGGAATATCTTCTGTTTGTACTTTTAATTGGTGGTATCCTGATCTCAAGTCAATTTTTGAGAAGACTTTGGCCTGTGCGAGCTGATCGAATAAATCATTTATTCGGGGCATTGGATATTTGTTCTTGATTGTGACCATGTTGAGAGCTCGATAATCAATACACAACCTCATTGTTCCATCCTTCTTCTTGGCAAATAAAATTGGAGAACCCCAAGGTGAGGAGCTGGCTCGTATGTATCCTTTCTCCAATAATTCTTTTATTTGCTTCTTCAACTCTACCAATTCGGATGGTGCCATTCTGTAAGGTTTCTTGTAAATAGGAGCGGTTCCGGATGCTAGTTCAATGCTGAATTCTATCTCTCGGTCCGGTGGCATGCCTGGTAGTTCTTCTGGAAATACGTCTGGGAATTCACATACTACTGGAACCTTGTTCAACTCAGAAACGTCCACCTTGTTTAATCTAGGCTGCCGAGGTATTTGTCTCTCTTTGGCTGAAACTTTTATTTTCTTCCCATGATGGTGTGTGAGAATCACGGTACGGTTGAAGCAGTCAATAAAACCTTTGTTGGTGGTTAACCAATCCATTCCTAGGATGACATCCAGTCCTTAGCTTTCCAGTACAATAAGGTTGGCATAAAACTTCACTCCTTCAAATTCAATAATCACACCTTGACAGTAACTCTGGGTCACTTGCTTAATTCCAGGGGACTTGATGATCATTAATTTTTCCAAGGGAAGCATCAAAAAATTATTTTGCAAAGCAAAACTTTTCGAAACGAATGAGTGAGAAGCTCCAGAATCGAACAAAACCATGGTAGGTATTGTGTTGACGGGGTACGTACCGAGTACGATATCTGGGGCGTTCTGTGCTTCCTCTCGGGTCACGTGGTTCAAGTGACCTTTCCGGTGGTTGTTGTTGGGGTTGAAATTGCTTCACTTTGGTGCTGAATTATTGCCACCATTATTGGGCTTCGGGGTTGAGTTTCTTGGCTTGGGGCACTGCTTGGCATACTGCCCTTCTTCTCCACAAGCATAACAGGTAACGCCTGGGCGATAGGTGAACTCTTTGTCTCTTGCATGGAAATTCTTGATTGGACGTGAATTTTCCATCGGGGTTTTGTGTGTTCTACCCTTCTGAAATTCCGTCTTGTTTCTGGGGTTGCGAGCAAAAGTAGTCTGGTCCCTTTTGCGTTTGCTGAAATCTTCCAGGCTACGTTGCTCATTTTCCAGAGTAATGGCCTTATCCACCAGTGTTTTAAAATCTGGAAAGGTATGCACAACTAGCTGGCACTTAAGGGCGGGTGCCAGGCCTTCTAAGAATTTTTCCATCTTCTTGCTCTCGGTCATGCGTTCTTCATTGGCGTAGCGAGACAGCAGAGTGAATTGGCTGTTGTATTCTGACACTGTCATGGCCCTTTGCTTGAGTTCATCAAATTCTTTCTTCTTGATTTTCATGACGCTCTTAGGAATATGTGCCCCACGAAAACCTTCTTTGAAATTTTCCCAGGTGATTTCATTTTCGTTGGGGTGCATGTGCAGGAAGTTTTCCCACCACGATGCAGCTGCTCCTGTGAGATAATGTGGTGCATACAATACTTTTTCACGGTCTGAACACTGTGCGATAATTAATTTTCTCTCCATGTCTCGAAGCCAGTCATCGGCCTCAAGAGGCTTGTCAGTATGAGAAAATGTTGGAGGACGCGTCTTTTGTAACTCAGATAATTTGGATTGCTGTTGATACTGACCATGGTTACTTCCCATATTTATGAATTGGTTCATCATTTCCTGGTGTTGTTGTTGACTCTGTTCATACAGACGACATACTTGTGTAAAAGCTGTTTCACTACCCTGTTGACTTGTGTGACCCTGAGTGAAATTTTGGTTTTGTGGTGTGCCATAATTTTCTTCTGGTTGATTTGGCATGGAGCGCGTCCAAGAACGAGACATCTTTCACTCTGGGGATATATTTTGTGAACTCGTAAGACAAGAAAGAGAGTTGCAAAAGTCAATAAAATCACGCACAAGGAACATTTTTAAAACTCCAGGATATTTTTGGAAACACACGATTGCGCGCGGAGAAGGACTATTACATATCTTACACGCAGGCATAATTATACATTACACCACTCAGGATATGCGTACATAATCCTGACATGTTATTTAAACTAGTGCAGTCCTCCAGATCCTACATGATGTGCAAACAGGCTACTTCTCACAACCTGTGTACATATAAACATATTACACAAGTCGATACATCGCATGGTGTCTACGCGCACTCAGTCGGAGATGGTGAGGATCTCCCTTGGCCTGCCGAGGGTGAGATGCAGTGACGCTGGGGAATCAACTTTCTCCTCGCTAATAGGTTCCAGACGAGGAACGCTGCGCTGAGCTGATGGAGCAGGTGCCGTAGGCGAAGTAACCTGAATAAGAGTGGGCGGAATAGGTGGAGTAGTACGTATGGGAGTGGGTGCAAAAAGTGGTGCTGCGCGAATGGGAGTGGGTGCAATAGCCTGGTTGAATTCCTCAGTGGTAGGCAGACGACGTGCAGTAGCGAGAATGGTAGGCGAATGAGAAGCTGAGGACGAGATAAAAGTCAGCGGTGGAGCGGTGTGTAGGAGTTCCCTCCTGTTAGCAGCACAGCCATGAACTGAGTCCATGCGGGCAGCTACGAGGTCGTCCACCATGCTGTCAAAGGCTGCCTCCAGGGCTCGGAGGTACTCGACAAGCATCTCAAAGGCCTCGTCTCGCTCTCCTCTGGGGGAAGAGAATGAGTAGTGACAGGTGTAAGGCACATGGCATGGAAGGTAGCGGTAGCGACGGGTCTTCATCGCAGGAAGGACATCCCGAAGACGAGCTGTCGCCTCGCGGGCTGCCATCTGCATAGCATGCCTCTTTGTAGGCATGGCTCTCCCCAAGAAACGGAAGCGACGCATCTCAACATGCCCTCCCCTGAATTGCACCGCGGCCTGGTGCATGGTTAGACTGTCGTTGATCTTGTGCGGATAAAGTGTGAAGACCGGGCGCACGGATGGCCCCATCGCGACCTGAACGATGAAGGAGAGGAGTTTGACGAACCCCTCAGGCACGTTGGTGAACATTTGAGACTCGCAGTCGCTGTCGGCCATCTACAAAAGTAGGCAAAAATTCTGAGTGATCAGATCATAAATTTTTATGCTGACTGTCAGAAAAATGACTACATTTGTAAAAACAAGAATTAAACACTGTCATGCTAGTATCTAATTAGTGATCGCACCTAGTGGCTTCCTACAGTCAGCCTGGCTCTGGTTACCAAGTCTTTCACGACCGACTTTTTCAATAAATAAATATTGAGAACATTGATCTTTAAATCCCAGTATAGGAAAAAGTCATCCTTTCTGGCAGACAAATGCTTGATAAACAGAGAACCAGTAGCATCAAATATATTACAGGGCTGAGCTGAGGCTGCTCAACCATTTATTACAAACTCGCCAATATCTTACATAAGGGCGGTTATGACACAGGGGTGTGGTGTCATGCTACTAGCTCGAGGGTAAGTGGTGGATAACTCGACTCCTAACTGGCAGCTCATCGAGCGTCGAGGTGAGGCTCGATGAATTTATTCTGGGGTTGCAGAAGCGGATAATACAGTGACCAAAACATGATCACACAGGACTGACTGGGACCCCTCTAGGCGTCGGACTCGCTATCAAACTCTTCATCCATGAGATCGCCTTCATCAACATCTGGCCAAATCAACAAGCCAGGTGAGTACATTGAAAGTACTCGCAAGACAGTTCGGACAAAAGATATAATCAATGAATGCATGAATGCGTCATGAATATGAATAATGATGCTCTTCTCAACAATAATATTATTTCATGACTTATTAAATAAAAAAAATAACCGAGAACCGATCGGGTGTCTGGAGCGACGCCTCGAAAGGTGAACAAATAAAATGCATGCCGCAGTCGGGCGTCTAAGCGACACCACATAAAGGGCTTAAAAGAAATACCACTGTCGGATATCTGAGCGACCTCACAGACAGGGCTTATAAAAGAAATGCCACCGTCCGACATCTGAGCGACGTCACAGACAGGGCCTTTAATAGAAATGCCACCGCCGGACATCTGAGCAACGTCACAGACAAGGCTTATAAAAGAAATGCCACTGTCGGACATCTGAGCGACATCACAGACAGAGCTTATAAAAGAAATGCCACCGTCGGACATCTGAGCGACGTCACAGACAGGGCTCATAAAAGAAATGCCACCGTCGGACATCTGAGCGACGTCACAGACATGGCTTATGATAAATGTAAATAACAAGAATGTCACCGTCGGATGTCTGAGCGACATCATAGACAGGGCTTACAATAAATTTAAATACAAGAATGCCACCGTCGGACGTCTGAGCGAGATCACAGACAGGGCCTATAACAAAAGTAAATAACAGGTATGCCACCGTCGGACGTCTGAGCAACATCGCAGACAGGGCTTGTAATAAATGTAAATAACAAGATTAGTCCATTCACAAGAATAATATTTGAACCGGATTTATCACACATAAATCCCACCGGAGTTTTGTCACTGAGGCTGATATCTGACAAGATAAGATGAATATAGTACTTGAACAAAGTACAAGATAATTGAAAGATTAGAGACTCTGCAGAGTTTGGATGAACTGACCACAGTCAACGGATTTCCGTAGTCACGAAGGACTAGTTCCATTTACGGTATTTCAGTAGAAACACATTTAACTAGTACACACCCATTTCACCTCACGGTGCCATGAATCACCCTGGACAACGGCCAAGAAAAACTTTGAGACGGGGAGGCCACAACCTCGAATAGCATGGGATCAAATTTTTGTACGCGCGCTCTAAGGGGTGCCCCCCTCTCGGTCCCAACCGGAAAGACCCATGCCCCCTGACTGGATGATGGGCTTTAATCCAGGGCCATGGAACCCTCATCCCAGCCTCTCTATTTGGTGTGTACCAGGAAAACGATTTGCATCTTACTATGCCATATTCCTTTCGGAAAACATGTGACAGTATAGGAAGGAATGAATGGAAATGTGAGTTGTTTCACGATGACACGGAAGTCAAATAATCTGGCATAAGACTGGCATGTCACAACACTGCCATCTTACCCATCCCCATGCCAACACATGGCCATGCAAATATGTATCCAACAACATAATGCTTTCCGAAACTTACTTTCCACTATTGTGTATGAAATGTAACAATTCAAGAAATGTTCAAAAATATGCCATGACTATACTAAAATGCAAACATGCAACAACCACTCATCATATCAAGAGTTCAAACATGCTTGCCTGGTTCGGAGTAGTCGGAGTTTAACTGTGTGAAATTTGCAGCTCCGTCACCCCTTCGGTATCTACGGTATAAGAAAAATACGTACGCAATGTAAATACCGTGACTGTACAGAAAAGTGTTCTAAATATTTTTCAAATAAATATGAAAAAAAACTAGACAGAAAAATAAAGATGACAGAAAAGGAATCAATCAAAAATCATTTTCTGTTAAAAAGTTATAAGAGTTTTGGTCCAAGGACCCATCTGTAATGAAACAGAAAGTTTCCAGGGGGCTCTGCGGAAAAGTCTAGAATAACGTTTCGTTTAAAAGAAACGGCTGTGAGGCTGACAGGCGGGATCCACCTGTCGGGTTTGAAAATTCAAACGGAGAAACAGAGTGCGACGGCGCCCGAGAGGTGCGGTGGTCGCCGGCGGCGATCCACGGCGAGGCAAGGTGATCGGGGGTTACCTTCGAGATCAGTGCACCGTTCCGCGTCTGTGGGTGGTGGTGGTGGTCGCCGGCGAGCACCGTGTCAACGGTGGCCCTTGCTCCGGCGGACGGTGGTTCGGGCAGTCGTAGATCTCGCCGGAGGGAGCTGCGGGGATCAAATAAGAGTGGGGGTTAGTCTCCTAGTAGCTCGAGAGGGTTGCTGACGAAGTTAGGGCGCCGGAGACGGCCTCACCGGAGTGAATCGAGGTTGAGGCCGAGGCGGAACGGGGCGACCGGAGTCGGGGAAGAAGGGCCCCTCGAGGCTCCTCCAGTGGCTAGGCGGGGTCTAGTGAGGTGATGGAGTCGTGCGGGGGCGAGAGCAAGCTTCAGGGTGCTATATATAGCCGGCCCGAGTCGGTTGCCGTGAACGAATAAGTCCGGCGAGTTGATTACGGTGGTGCTGTGGCTGGACGGTTGACTTAGGAGCTTGAGCATCGCCTAGGTGGAGTAGTGGTGCCATTTTAGGGTCCAGCTCAGCACGGGAGGGTTGGTTACGGTCTGCCCTCGACGGAACGGCCGCACGGCCCGTCGGCGGCAGAGAACGCGCTCTGCGCGTGCCAGGCCATGGCGACGGTGCCGCATGCGTGCGCTGGCAAGGAGATGGCCATGCGGAGCCACCAGGAGGTTTGGGCGGCGCCGAACGGCGTTGAGCCACCGTTTTGCTCCCTGTCGGCCATTACGGTGTTTCGGCCGCCGCAAAGCATGCCGGCGCAGGCGGGCCAGGGCGCCACCGACGCCAGGAAGGCGCCAAGCGCGCGTGTGGAGCTCCGGACAAGCAGGCCAGGCTGCGAGCAACGTGCCAAGGGCACTGTGGATATGTGACTGAAGTTACTGACGGAGAACGACACTGAACTCTGAATTTACTGAATGTGAACAGTACTAGTGCATGCAAGGTGTTCGACAGAATGATTCTGGCCTCTAGGGATTTTTCCTTGAGATGATTTTTGGTGGAGGGGTCTCTCATTGCAACTAGAGGTTGCCTGAATTTTGGTGGAATTTTTGGAGAAGTGTAGATATGAATTTCACCAAATTTGGCAAATCTGGTCCAAACTTGCAGTGAGTGAAATTTGAAATATTTGAAAATAAGAAGAGTGGATCAAGATGGTTCTGGGTTGTGGGTACAAAGGACTATCCATGGGTGTTGAGTTGAGGTCAAAAATCAAAAGCATTAGGCTACTTGCTTTGCAAATCACCTTGGCTCAAAAGAAAAGACAGAATTATTTTGGGAGGAGAAATAATTGGAATAAAATGCAAAAATGGATTTTATTAGTTTGGACAGAATGTTTGGGTTGTACCAACGTGGGAGGAGGGGTTTTTGGGGGAAATTTTACCATAGGAGGCATGGTAAACAAGAGTGGATCAAAAATCAAATGAAAGCCCCAAAACAAAAGATTTTCTTTTTTAAAAGAAACTAAATCCAAGAAAAAAATATTTTTGAGAGGGCAAACTTAGCAAGAGGGTTTTTAAGAAGGGTTTAAATGACCTTCTGCAAACCAAGCAAGGCTCTCTCTCTGAAAACAAAAATCACAAAAATTTTGGAGTGTCACATATAGAGCATACGTCTGAAGCATAGGGGATGACCTTTGTCCTTTCTCTCTCTTCTGCCTTGGTCGAGCTTTAAGTCTTAACTTCATACCTTACAACTCAGGCAAGAACTCCTTCTTTGACTGATCCATCTTGAACACCTTCAAGATCATGTCAAGGTATGTGCTCATTTGAGAGTACCATTTAGCGGTTTTTGATCTATCCTCATAGATCTTGATGCTCAATGTTCAAGCAGCTTAATCCAGGTTTTCTATTGAAAAACACCTTTCAAACAAGCCTATATGCTTTCCAGAAATTCCATCATTTCTGATCAAAAATATGTCAACAACGTATACTCATCAGAAATGCTATAGTGCTCCCACTCACTTCTTTGGAAATACAAGTTTCTCATAAACTTTGTATAAACCCAAAAATTTTGATCATCTCATCAAAGCGTATATTCCAACTCCGAGATGCTTACTCCAGTGCTTAGAAGGATTGCTGGAGATTTGCATACTTGTTAGCATCTTTCAGGATTGACAAAACCTTCTGGTTGTATCACATACAACCTTTCCTCAAGAATAACGTCGAGGAAACAATGTTTTGACATCCTATCTGCAAGATTTCATAAATCATGCTGTAATTGCTAATATAATTCCAACAGACTCTTAGCATCACTACGAATGAGAAAGTCTCATCACAGTCAACTCCTTGAACTTGTTGAAAAACATCTTAACGACAAGTCGAGCTTTCTTAATGGTGACACTTACCTTCATTGTCCGTCTTCCTTTTAAAATCCATCTGTACTCAACAGCCTTACGACCATCAAGCAGTTCTTCCAAAGTCTACACTTTGTTTTCATACATGGATCCTCTCTCGGATTTTATGGCCTCGAGCCATTTGTCGGAATCCGGGCCCACCATCGCTTCTCCATAGCTCGTAGGTTCATTGTTGTCTAGCAACATGACCTTCAAGACAGGATTACTGTACCACTCTGAAGTAGTACACATCCTTGTCACCCTACGAGATACGGTAGTGACTTGATCCGAAATTTCATGATCACTATCATAAGCTTCTACTTCAATTGGTGTAGGCGCCACAGGAACAACTTCCCCTGCCCTGCTACACACTAGTTGAAGTGATGGTTCAATAACCTTATCAAGTCTCCACCATCCTCCCACTCAATTCTTTCGAGAGAAACTTTTCCTCGAGAAAGGACCTGATTCTGGAAACAATCCCTTTTGCTTCCGGAACTGAGACTGGTGGTATACCCAACTGTTTTGGGTGTCCTATGAAGATGCATTTATCTGCTTTGGGTTCGAGTTTATCAACCTGAAACTTTTCACATAAGTGTCGCAGACCCAAACTTTTAAGAAACGACAACTTAGGTTTCTCCAAACCATAGTTCAAACGGTGTCGTCTCAACAGAATTACGTGGTGCCCTATTAAAGTGAGTGCGGTTGTCTCTAATTCCTAGCCCATGAACGATAGTGGTAATTCGATAAGAGACATCATGGTACGCATCATATCCAATAGGGTGCAACTATGATGTTCGGACACACCATCACACTATGGTGTTCCAGGCGGTATTAATTATGAAACAATTTCCACAATGTCTTAATTGCGTGCCAAAGCTCGTAACTCAGATACTCATCTCCATGATCATATCATAGACATTTTATCCTCTTGTCACGATGATCTTCAACTTCACTCTGAAATTACTTGAACCATTCAATAATTCAGACTTGTGTTTCTCAAGTAAATATCCAGCATCTACTCAAATCATCTATGAAGTAAGAACACAATGATATCCACTGCGTGCCTCGACACTCATTGGACAGCACACATCAAAATGTATTACTTCCAACAAGTTGCTCTCTTGTTCCATCTTACTGAAAAACGAGGCTTTTCAGTCATCTTGCCCATGTGGTATGATCTGCATGTCTCAAGTGATTTAGAATCAAGTGAGTCCAGACGATCCATCTGCATGGAGTTTGTTCATGCGCACATACCAATAGACATGGTTCGCATGTCTCAAACTTTTCAAAAAACGAGTGAGTCCAAAGATCCATCAACATGGAGCTTCTTCATGCGTTTTATACCAATATGACTCAAATGGCAGTGCCACAAGTATGTGGTACTATCATCACAATCTTATATCTTTTGGCATGAACATGTGTATCACTACGATCGAGATTCAATAAACCATTCATTTTAGGTGTAAGACCATTGAAGGTATTATTCAAATAAACAAAGTAACTATTATTCTCCTTAAATGAATGACCGTATTGCGATAGACATAATCCAATCATGTCTATGCTCAACGCAAACACCAAATAACAATTATTTAGGTTTAACACCAATCTCGATGGTAGATAGAGCGTGCGATGCTTGATCACATCAATCTTGGAAACACTTCCAACACATATCGTCAGCTCACCTTTAGCTAGTCTCTATTTATTCCGTAGATTTTATTTCGAGTTACTAACACTTAGCAACCGAACCGGTATCTAATACCCTGGTGCTACTAGGAGTACTAGTAAAGTACACTAATGTATATCCAATATACTTCTATCGACCTTGCCAGCCTTCTCATCTACCAAGTATCTAGGGTAATTCTGCTCCAGTGGTTGTTCCCTTTATTACGGAAGCACTGAGTCTCGGGCTTGGGTTCAACCTTGGGTTTCTTCACTAGAGCAGCAGCTGATTTGCCGTTTCATGAAGTATCCCTTCTTTCCCTTGCCCTTCTTGAAACTAGTGGTTTCACTAACCATCAACAATTGATGCTCCTTCTTGATTTCTACTTTCACGGTGTCAAACATCGCGAATATTTCAAGGATCATCATATCTATCCCTGATATGTTATAGTTCATCACGAAGCTCTAGTAGCTTGGTGCAATGACTTTGGAGAAACATCACTATCTCATCTGGAAGATTAACTCCCACTCGATTCAAGTGATTGTTGTACTTAGACAGTCTGAGCACAAGCTCAACGATTGAGCTTTTCTCCCTTAGTTTGCAGGCTAAGAAAATCGTCGGAGGTCTTATACCTCTTGACGTGGGCACGAGCCTGAAATCCCAATTTCAGCCCTCGAAACATCTCATATGTTCCGCAACGTTTCGAAATCGTCTTTGGTGCCTCAACTCTAAACCATTTAACATTACCCACTGAATATCACGTAGTTATCAAAACGTGTATGTCAGATGTTCGCAATATCCACAAACGATGTTCGAGGTTCAGCACACCGAGCGGTGCATTAAGGACATAAGCCTTCTACGCAGCAATGAGGACAATCCTCAATTTACGGACCCAGTCCACATAATTGCTACTATCAACTTTCAACTATATTTTCTCTAGGAACATATCTAAAACAGTAGAACTAAAGCGCGAGCTACGACATAATTTGCAAAAACCTTTTGACTATGTTCAGGATAATTAAGTTCATCTTATGAACTCCTACTTAGATAGACATCCCTCTAGTCATCCAAGTGATTACATGATCCGAGTCAACTAGGCCGTGTCCGATCACGTGAGACGGACTAGTCATCATCGGTGAACATCTTCATGTTGATCGTATCTACCAAACGACTCATGGTCGACCTTTCTGTCTCTTGTGTTCCGAGGCCATGTCTGTACATGCTAGGCTCATCAAGTCAACCTAAGTGTTTCGCGTGTGTAAATCTGGCTTACACCCGTTGTATGTGAACTTTAGAATCTATCACACCCGATCATCACATGGTGCTTCGAAACAACGAACTTTCGCAACGGTGCACAGTTAGGGGGAACACTTTCTTGAAATTTTAATGAGGGGTCATCTTATTTACTACCGTCGTTCTAAGCAAATAAGATGCATAAACATGATAAACATCACATGCAATCAAATAGTGACATGATATGGCCAATATCATTTTGCTCCTTTTGATCTCCATCTTCGGGGCTCCATGATCATCATCGTCACCGGCATGACACCATGATCTCCATCATCATGATCTCCATCATCGTGTCTCCATGAAGTTGTCTCGCCAACTATTACTTCTACTACTGTGGCTAACGGTTTAGCAATAAAGTAAAGTAATTACATGGTGTTGTTCAGTGACACGCAGGTCATACAATAAATAAAGACAACTCCTATGGCTCCTGTCGGTTGTCATACTCATCGACATGCAAGTCGTGATTCCTATTACAAGAACATGATCAATCTCATACATCACATATCATTCATCACATTCTTTTTGGCCATATCACATCACATAGCATACCCTGCAAAAACAAGTTAGACGTCCTCTAATTGTTGTTTGCATGTTTTACGTGGCTGCTATGGGTTTCTAGCAAGAACGTTTCTTACCTACGCAAAAACCACAACGTGATATGTCAATTGCTATTTACCCTTCATAAGGACCCTTTTAATTGAATCCGATCCGACTAAAGTGGGAGAGACTGGCACCCTCTAGCCACCTTATGCAACAAGTGCATGTCAGTCGGTGGAACCTGTCTCACGTAAGAGTACGTGTAAGGTCGGTCCGGGCCGCTTCATCCCACAATACCGTCGAAACAAGATTGGACTAGTAACGGTAAGCATATTGAACAAAATCAACGCCCACAACTACTTTGTGTTCTACTCGTGCATCGAATCTACGCAATAGACCTAGCTCATGATGCCACTGTTGGGGAACGTAGCAGAAATTCAAAATTTTCCTACGAGTCACCAAGATCTATCTATGGAGAGACTAGCAACGAGAGAGAGGAGTGCATCTACATACCCTTGTAGATCGCTAAGCGGAAGTGTTCAAGATAACGGGGTTGAGGGAGTCGTACTTGTCGTGATCCAAATCACCGGAGATCCTAGTGCCGAACGGACGACACCTCCGCGTTCAACACACGTGCAGCCCGGTGACGTCTCCCACGCCTTGATCCAGCAAGGAGAGAGGGAGAGTTTGGGGAAGACTCCGTCCAGCAGTAGCACAACGGCGTGGTGGTGGTGGAGGAGCATGGCACTCCAGCAGGGCTTCGCCAAGCACCGCAAGAGACGAGGAGGGAGAGAGGTAGGGTTGCGCCAAGAGGGAGATCAAATCATGTGTTGGCAGCCCCAAAGACCTCAACTATATATAGGGGAGAGGGAGGGGGCTGCGCCCCCTCTAGGGTTCCCACCCCAAGGGGTGCGGCAGCCCCTAGATCCCATCTAGGGTGCGGCCAAGGGGGGGGGGAGAGGGGGAAACTTGCCCCCCAAGTAAGGTGGAGGTGCCCCCTCCCCAAACCCTAGGTGCCTTGGGCCCTAGTGGGGGGCGCACCAGCCCACCTGAGGCTGGTCCCCTCCCATACTTGGCCCATGCAGCCCTCTGGGGCCGGTGGCCCCACTTGGTGGACCCCCGGGACCCTCCCGGTGGTCCCGGTACGTTACCGATAGCACCCCGAAACTTTTTCGGTGACCAAAACAGGACTTCCCATATATAAATCTTTACCTCCGGACCATTCCGGAACTCCTCGTGACGTCCGGGATCTCATCCGGGACTCCGAACAACATTCAATAACCACGTATATCTATTCCCTATAACCCTAGCATCGTCGAACCTTAAGTGTGTAGACCCTACGGGTACGGGAACCATGCAGACATGACCGAGACATTCTCCGGTCAATAACCAATAGCGGGATCTAGATACCCATGTTGGCTCACACATGTTCCACGATGATCTCATCGGATGAACCACGGTGTCGAGGATTCAATCAATCCCGTATTCAATTCCCTTTGTCTAGCGGTATAGTACTTGCCCGAGATTCGATCGTCGGTATCCCGATACCTTGTTCAATCTCGTTACCGGCAAGTCTTTTTACTCGTTCTGTAAAACATCATCCCGTGATGAACCCCTTGGTCACATTGTGCACATTATGATGATGTCCTACCGAGTGGGCCCAGAGATACCTCTCCATCACACGGAGTGACAAATCCCAATCTCGATTCGTGCCAACCCAACAGACATTTTCGGAGATACCCGTAGTGCACCTTTATAGCCACCCAGTTACGTTGTGATGTTTGGTACACCCAAAGCATTCCTACGGTATCCGGGAGTTGCACAATCTCATGGTCTAAGGAAATGATACTTGACATTAGAAAAGCATACGAACTACACGATCTTTGTGCTAGGCTTAGGATTGGGTCTCGTCCATCACATCATTCTCCTAATGATGTGATCCCGTTATCAACGACATCCAATGTCCAAGGTCAGGAAACCGTAACCATCTATTGATCAACGAGCTAGTCAACTAGAGGCTTACTAGGGACATGGTGTTGTCTATGTACCCACACATGTATCTGAGTTTCCTATCAATACAATTATAGCATGGATAATAAACGATTATCATGAACAAGGAAATATAATAATAATAACTAATTTATCATTGCCTCTAGGGCATATTTCCAACAGCCACGTCGTGAGAGAAAGAAGGCCATATCAGATGATTATATCACACACTTGCTTGAGGATATGAATGATCTGGGAAAGGTGGAGGATCCAACCTCTTATAAGGAAGCCATTAAAAGCAAAAATTCGTCCAAGTGGTTGGTTGCCATGGAAGACGAGTTGAAGTCTATGGGCTTAAATGACGTTTGGGACTTAGTAGAAGTTCCCGATGGAGCTAAGAAAGTAGGCTGCAAGTGGGTCTACAAAACCAAGTATGATTCCAAAGGGAATGTCGAACGGTTCAAGGCAAGGCTAGTGGCAAAAGGGTATACACAAAGAGAAGGCATTGATTATAAGCAAACCTTCTCTCCTGTGTCAACCAAGGATTCTTTTAGAATCATAATGGAATTAGTAGCTCATTACGACCTAGAACTACACAAAATGGATATTAAAACGGCATTTCTAAATGGTGACTTAAAAGAAAACGTTTACATGGCTCAGCCAGAAGGCTTTGTTGTGGAAGGGAAGGAACATTTAGCATGTCGTCTAAAAAAATCAATTTATGGCTTGAAGCAAGCTTCAAGAGAATGGTACCTCAAGTTTGATAAAATTATCAAAACTTTTGGTTTCACCGAAAATGTTGTGGAGAACTGCATATACGTTAAGTTTAAAGGCAGTAGGTTCACATTTTTAGTCCTATACGTTGATGACATATTATTGGCATGTAGCGATAAGGATATGCTGCATGAGACCAAGAATTTTCTGTCATCCAGTTTTGATATGAAATATCTTGGTGAAGCCTCGTATGTCCTCGGCATCGAGATTCATCGAGATAGGTCCAGAGGAACGTTAGGACTATCTCAAAAGGCATACTTTGAGAGAGTACTGAAAAAGTTCAATATGCATAAGTGCTCACCCTCACCTGCTCCTATAGTTAAGGGCGATAAGTTTGGGACATTTCAATGTCCGAGGAACCAATGTGAAACTGATCAGATGAAGTCGGTTCCTTATGCTTCAGCTGTTGGAAGCATCATGTATGCTCAAGTGTGTACACGCACAGACTTATGTTTTGTAACTGAGGTGCTTGGCAGATACCAATCAAATCCAGGACCGGACCACCGGAAGGCCGCCAAGAAAGTCTTGCATTATATGCAAGGAACTAAGGATTTCATGCTTACATATAAAAGAACTGATAACCTAGAAATTGTTGGTTATTCAGACTCTGATTTTGCCGGGTGTGTGGATAGTATGAGATCCACGTCAGGTTATATATTCACACTCGCGGGAGGAGCTATATCGTCGAAAAGCTCCAAACAAACATTTACTGCTGGATCTACGATGCAAGCAGAATTTGTAGCATGTTATGAGGCCACCGGGCAGGCTGTATGGCTAAAGAATTTTATTCCTGGACATAAAGTGGTTGACAGCATATCTAAACCAATTTTATTGTACTGCGATAATGAACCAGCAGTTTTCTATACGAGTAACAACAGGTCAAGTAATGCTGCCAGACACATTAACATAAAGTATCATGTTGTGAAAGATAGAATCCAGGATCAAACAGTTGATGTTAAACATATAAGAACGAAGCATATGCTTGCGGATCCGCTAACAAAAGGCTTACCACCCAGTATTTTTTGTGAGCATGTTGCCGGCATGGGACTACTGGAAGCCTGATGATTCTGGAATAAGAGGACCATTAAAATAAACCACTCCCCAATTAGCAAAATGTTTTCCATTTCTAAATGGGCGGGTGTGCTATAAGTGTTGAGGTTCTATGGCGTTTCGAGCTGTTGTAACACCTCACTTTGGTACATCATTCCTATGTAGAATGGGCGAATGAAGTTAAGCCTAATGATCAAGTGGGAGAATGTTGGTTTTGATCTGACGGCTTAAACAAGCCAGATTAGATCTATTAGTCTAACAGAAAAAAAGAAGGGATAACGATAAGTGAAGGGGTCCACGTACCAACGTACGTGAGCCTCGATCAGAACTAATGCGCCCTGATCGGGGGCGCCAAAAACCAACTCAGGTTTTGGGTCCCCTGTCGCCAGCGCCATATAAAAGGATACGGGAGAGAGCTAGCCACCTGCGCGATTACAATTCAGTACGGTTTTCTCTCCTCCCGATATTCTCACCCCATCCAATTAGGGGGAGCACTGCAGCGACGGGAAGACCTAAGCCAGCCGCCGCTGCCGTCCCCCGCCAGTCCTAGTGGCGTCCTGAAGGAATCCGGACGTCGAGGAAAACCTCTACTTCGACTACATCACCCCTGCATCACGCCTACACCGAGCAGGCGATCATGTCCACTCCCGTGACGTGTAAAGAAACCCTAAACCCTTCTTTATTCATGTTGTGAGGTGATCTAGATGCAGTTAGATTCTGCTAATGGCATCTCATAGATGCATAATTACTCCAACACTCTGACTTGAGCAAAGCTACTGATCAACATTCTAGCCCGGAAGATAAAAAGTAGCACTAATTTTTTTTGAAATGAAAAGGTAGATGAGATTCTATCTTATATATTTCAAAACAGGCCGTGGCCTAGGACCAATGGTCGATTACATGAAGCTTACATTGAGCACCGTAGTGCCATGGCTGTAAGCAGCCATTTGAAGTAGCAAAGAACGAGGCAAACGAGGCGAAAAGAAGATTACTACAAAGCTAGAACTAACTTAGTTCAGGAGGTACATCCAGCTCGTAATAGCATCCTTGTCGTCCTGCTTGTTAGCCCAGTGCTGTCATGCCTGAAGGAGTTGTGACATATATCTTCTGAGATAGAACGGAGGCCATCTGTTGTTGTTGAAGACCCTATCATTCCTCGCGTGCCAGAGAGTAATCGCAGCCGCAGCGAAAAGAATGTGCACACCTCTAGAGTTAAACCAAGCCCGCTGAGCTCTGTGCATAAAATGAACGATGTCCGTGGAGGTAGAAGCTAGGTCGTTCATATGGAACACGGTCCAGATAATAGAGGCTGGATAACAACACAGAACAATGTGGCTGGCAGACTCGCTAACAGGGCAAATGTCGCAGTCCTGGTGTTCGGTGAGTAGAGTCCAATGCTTCCGAACCATGTTATCTTTTGTGTTTAGTCGCCCCCAAAAAGCTAGCCAGAGGAAGACGCGGTATCTCAAAGGAATGATCTTGTCCCAAACCTAGGAGCTGAACTCACATGTCACATCTCTGAAGGTAACAAGTTGATAAACTTGAGAAGTAGTCAAAGGCTTATGGTGCATAGCAGAAATTCTGACATCCGAGCCGAAAGTTGCAGCATTTGAAGGAGGCGGGGGTAGAATAGATTGCAGCATCTGCAGTTCCTGGGCAGCAGTGGCAGCCATGTTGGGGTGTAGTTGAATGCACCAGATGTCGTTGCAGAGTTGAGAAGCCACAGTACAAGCGCCATCCTTAGCATACGAGAAGAGGGCGGGCAGCAAGAACTGAAGGCGCCCCGCGGGCAGCAAGTGATCATGCCAGAAAGAGATAAGTTTGCCAGGGCCCGTTGAACACCTAAATACTGCCAAAACTGTAGGAATGAAAGGTTTGAAGTTCTTCCATATGGCCATGTCACAGTTTGAAAACTTGAGAGGGGTAGCTTGTTTACAGTACTGCTGAGCAAACCATTGAAAGCAGGGGGTTTCCGAGGTCTGCAAAACTCTAGAAACAAATTTGGTGAGCAAAGCTTGGTTATGAGCAGGGAGGTCCCTGATGCCTAAACCGCCTGCAGATCTTGGGAGAGTGACGAACTGCCAGGCAACGAGGCACTGACCTCCCTTGACTGTGTTCTTGCCTTGCCAGAAGAAGGCCCTCAACAACTTTTCCAACCTACTAAGGGATTCCTTGGGCCAAAGAAAACATGACATGTAATAACTAGGGATGCCAGCAAGGACTGAATTAACCAGAGTCAAACGACCACCAAAAGACAGGAAGGTGGCTAGCCAACCTGACAATCTCTTGTCCACCCGATGAATGATAGGCAGAAGAAGGCCATGTTTAATCTTGTGCAAAGAGAGCGGCAGGCCTAGGTATGTGCAGGGAAAGCTTGAAACAGGGCAGCCAAACATGCCAGCAATCTCCTGTGCGCTGTTTGGGTCGATGCAGATAGGGATCATAGTACTCTTATGGTAGTTGATTTGCAGGCCGGTGAAAAGTGAGAAATCAGACAAAATCTGTTTGACAATGACCGCCTGTTGGGTGTTGCCTTGGAACAAAATAAGTGTATCGTCAGCATATTGTAGCACCGGGTACAGTCTGTCAGAACCAAGCGGGTGTATCAGGTTGTCGTCCTCAAAACGCAAACAGCACAATCTCTGTAGGACATCAGCGACTAAAATGAATAGGTATGGCGAGATGGAGTCGCCCTGGCGAAAACCTCTCCTTGCAACAAAAGACTCGCCAAGCCTACCATTAAGCATGATTCTTGAGCTAGCCGTGGTCAGGAGCGATGAGATCCAGCTGATCCATTTTGAAGGGAAACCGCGGGCTTGAAGAATGCTGAAGAGACAGGCCTAGCTGACAGTGTCGAACGCCTTTTGGAAATCCAGCTTGAGAACCACCATAGGCAGTTTCCTTTTGTGGACTGTTTGAACCATGTCAGCAGCCATAGCAAAGTTCTCAATTATGGAACGACCCTTGAGGAAGCCAGATTGTAGAGGGTGAACCAGGGAAGGGATTTGCAGCTGTAGTCTGTGGGCAAGGACCTTGCTAGCCAGCTTGGGGACACTATGAACAATCGAAATTGGCTTGAAATCGAGCAGCTCCAGAGGTGAGTCCTTCTTGGGTAGGAGTGAAATATGAGCTTGATTGATGCCAGAGAGATCCACCTGGTTGTGGTATAACCGTTCGAAAAAAAGCTGTAAGTCCTCCTTAAGCACATTATGAAAAGCCTTGTAGAACTCATTCGTGAAACCATCCGGGCCGGGGATGTGATTGTTGGGCGAGCATTTGATAGCCAGAACAATTTCTTCCCAGGAAAACTATGTAGCAAGGCAAGATAAATATGCAGATTCATATAAAGCAGTGATATCAACAGTTGGCAACGATGGTGATGGTTGTCCCAGCAGTTCAGAAAAATAAGTGGTGGCAAGCTGTAGTTTCTGTCGATCATCAAAGTGCTCCACGCCCCCATGAACAAGGACACGGACTTGGTTGCGTTTGGCATGCCTGTTAGCAGCAGCATGAAAGAACTGGCAATTCTCATCACCTGAGACACACCATCGAAGCTTAGCTCTCCTACGCCATAAAGCAGACTGCCATTGTATTAACTGATCAGCTTTGGCTGCCGCAAACTTTCTCAGGACTGTCTCGATTGAGGACAAAGGGCGTCTCTCCTCCACAGCATTGAGGTAATCCACAACATTTTTATTGTTGTTTATGAGCAAGCTCAAACCCGGCCTATTCCTTTGCCAATGCCGTAGGGCGGCACGGACCCTTCTCATTTTGAAGTTGAGCAGAGAGGCAGCAGAAAGGATGCGCCTAGTGCCACCCCTCCAACCATTAACGATGATCGCCTTGGTGTCTTCCATTTTAGCCAATGATTCTCCATTCGAAAAAACTGACTCTTAGGTCTCAAATTGTCAAAAACCACAAGAACAGGCACATGATCCGAGGTGACAGAAGGAACCACCGAAGCCGAGGACTGTGCAAAAGCTAGAAGCCAGTGAGCATTCACCAGAGCTCGGTCCAGTCGAACCAAAGTAGGATTGTCTCTCTTGTTAGACCAAGTAAAGCTGCGATTAGAAATCTGCACATCATCTAAACCATGGCTTCTAATCCAGTCATTGAACATCTCCATCATCACCCAATCCACACGACCACGAGTCTCATCCTGGAACCGATACATGTTGAAATTGCAAACAACCATCCATGGTTCAGTAACTGCCTGAACTGTGCTATCCACTGCCTCGAAGAAAGCTGGCCTCTCATGAGCATCACAGGGCGCGTAGACATTGGTTATAATGTAGGTAGAGTTGGATGAAGCGGAGGACATTCTGACAGAAATATGGTACTTGGAAGCACTTAGTTCCTGACCGGCAACAAACGAAGAGTCCCAGGCCATGAGCAGACCACCAGAGGAGCCGTAGAAGGGCATTACAGCATGTTGATCAAGGTACATCAGCAGGAAAGTACGAAGTTTCCTGGCAGGAATGGCTTCGAGCTTAGTTTCCTGCAAACAAAGGATGCTAGGGCGACAGGAGGTTATAACATCTCGAACCAAAGAACATTTATTCTCATCACCCAGGCCTCGAACATTCCAGTTAAGGATTTTCATGGATAAAGGTGCGAACTGCCCGTGCATAAAGAGTAAAACAAACATGCGAGAAGAAGAAAAGCATAGACTGATGATCAAAGTAGCAGAAAGCTAAAGAGCGCATGGCTCGGTACAAACTGATACGACACAGGGACATCTTAGCGCGGCGACATGGCGAAACACAAAACAGACTCGAACTAAGAAAGACAACATACAACAAGCGGGACATGCTACGCAAGGCAAAGCTAACAACAACAAGACACACTAGCTGGAGCAGAGCATAATGCAACCTATGCATCAGAAACAGAAGCGTCGCCCATGGAGGAAGCAGAAGAAACGTCAGAAGCCACAGCAGGGTCAGCGCCGGTCGAACCAGAAGAGGTAGTTTCAGCAAGAACGGCCTCCACATTGAGGTCGCAACACTTGGTCAGCTGCTTGAGCTTGGCTCTGGTGAGCGGCTGAGGTGTGCTGGAGAACTGGAGATCTAGGATATCGGCGACTGGGACCAGCTTGGCCTTCTTGCGGCGAAAGTTGGAGGAGCTTGGGCGCCTGCTTGAGCTGTCGGACCCGGCAGCGGCCTTCCTCTTCGAAGCACGCTCCACTGAGCCGACGCGCGCACTGTCGTACATCTGCAGAATACGAGGGCTGCGGCGAGTGGCAGCGGGAGACGCCTCCTTCGCCGGGGTGGCCGAGCCGTTGCCAACGGCGACGCCCTCCTCTGGGAGGGACCAACCCAAGCCTGCGTCCGAGACCACAGCAAGGGCCAGATCCTCATTGACCTGGCCAGCCGACGAGGCCAGGGCTGCGGCGCCGGCAGCGGCAGGGGCGCCCAGAAGCTGCAGAGTGGCGGGAGAGGCGCGGAGGTCTCCAGCGGCAGGTTGAGGTGGCGGCGTGCGACAGGAGCAGAAAACCGCCGCCACATGAGCAGGGAGCGATGCGCAGGCTCCATGCTTTAGGTTAATGGAGACGACAGTAGTAATTAACTAAGCCAATTTCAGATCCGCCCGGTCCGGTCACCGCAGGTCGTCATCTTTTATTTCTTTGCATTGCAATCGGTGGTTCACAGACTCCACCCACGTCAACGTGCATCGATGATGGGCTGCATGAAGCATTAGACACGGAGAATATGTGTGTGCAGGGATCAAGATGCATGCAATTGTATATGTGTCTGCTACTAGGAAGAGTGGCATTACTATATTTCGTGTAGCCTAGGTGGTGCCGATCGACCGAAGACCAGCTCTAGCCTCTAGCAAAGACCCAAAATCTGCGAGGAGCCCCGTCCCATATGCACCCGCATCGATCGGTGTCCGGCCGTGCCGACGAGGCGCTGCCGGTCGACCGGCCATGAATGAGCGTCCAGAACATCCGCCACAGCCTCTGCGCCGGCGCAATCCGCGCCGGGACACCGCCCCCGGCCCCCATGCATGTATCCATGCACGGGCATACGCGAAGCGTACGAGCTCGTTCTTCTCATAGAGTACTACTAGGTAGCGTTCTTGGTTCCTGGAGTCTACTGGTGAACTAGTCGCGTTTTGGTCTCGTTTCTCCTTGGCTTCTTGCGTGATTAGTCGTTGGATGTCGGCCGGGTTATGCGTGCGTACAGTCGACGGCAGTGCGTCCATGGCGCTCTCCCGTGTCCAAAGTCCCGATGGAGCAGCGAGGACGAGGCACGTTTCCATTTCCTCGTGGACAACTGGGACGCGCCCGTTTTTGGTTTTTGTCATGCAGCGGCTGGAGCTGGGCTAGCGGCCGCGCAGGATTTTGGCGAGGAGCACGTACGTACGTGCGTGGTACGCGCGACGACCGACGAGACGGGTGCGTGGCCGGACGGTGGTGGCGTAAGTCTCTAGCAGGCAGCGCTGCGAGGGTGACGGGCCCCGGGACGCGTACTGGTGATGCGCACATACGCGCTGGCCGATCAGGCCACGACGGCTCCGCGGAAGACACGCAGGGACGCCGATCAGGCCACCACGGCTCCACGGACGCGTCGCGCGTGACACTTTTGATTGCATCGGTGAGGCTGATTGTTTTTTTTTTTGAAGCTAAAACGCCAGTTGGCTCTTTATTCATTTGACGCTAGCATGTCTGATTGTAAAGAATCAGCCAGCCAGCCAGGGATTGTCTCATACATAATCTGAGAAAAAGACAGTTCTAAAGATAGTCTAGCTACCCGCTGAGCCATCTTATTACAACGCCGGTCGGTAAACCGTAGCTTAAATCCCTGGAAAAAAGTACTCAATACTTCAATCTCTTTCAAGAGATGATAACATGATGATTTCTGCGGTGACTCCCACAGCCGTATAATCTCCTGGCAATCTGTTTGGACTTTCACTTGATTGAGCCCCATATCATATGCCATGGACAGCCCATCTCTGCATGCAAGGAGTTCAAGTGTCAATGGATCAAAAATCCCCTCATACCTTGAGCCTCCCGCTCTAAGAAAGAAGCCATGGCACGGGCTACGAAACCCGTTCCTCCTCGCATCTTTGCCGAGTGTGTAGCTCCATCCGTATTGATCTTGACCCAACCCTCATCTGGTGGCAGCCACCGAGGGGGACAGACATGCTGGTTCTTCCCAGTAACGGGGAACTCCAGCGCTCACACTATCTCTTCTATGATGATCATCGATTGCGACGGCTGATACACTTGTTCACCATGTGTATATCTATTTCTTGAGTGCCACACCGCCCACATCACCGTAATCATAATAGCAGCATCCTCTTGCTTAAACAGCTCATGATCGATCAGATCCCTGGACCATGTCATCGGGTGTAGCCTTGGGATTCGAATGTCAAAGAAACGCTCTGCCACCTCCCAGAACCATACCGCATGGTCACACTCCATCAGTGAGTGAAACAGAGTTTCATTTTCATGTCCACACATGGGACAGTTCGGCGTCTGCTTGATATGGCGTCGTCGAAGCTCACCATAATTTGGTAGGAAGCCTTTAAGCACTCGCCACCAGAAAACTCGAATCTTAGGAAGCACATTCAGCTTCCACAAAGCACGTCATACTCCTTCATCGCCAGAAGATGAACCTGCCATTGCCGACAGCTGAAGCTTAGCTTGCATCGTTTGTCGGTAGGCTGACCGGACTGTGAAAATGCCCGACTTCTCCCAGGCCCATGCCCATATATCTGTACCTCCTGTTCTCGGTCTAGGCATGGCCAAGATCTCATCCGCATCCGGAAAAAAAAACAGACTTCGGATGTTATCTACGTCCCATTGGTTTGTCTCCGGATCAATCAGGTCAGCCACAAGCTGAATATAGTTTGGCTTGAGCGCACCCATTGGAGTCATGGACGTGGAGCCCTCTATCCAATGGTCATGCCATACTTCAGTTGTGGATCCATCTCCAACTCGACGAATTAGTCCTTTCTTGAGCATCTCTCTCCCTACGATTATAGCCTTCCATGTTTTAGATGCACTCTTTGGACAACCCGCAGTTAGGAACCCCTCATTTGGGAAATATCTTCCCTTTAGAACTCGGGCACACAAGTTGTTTGGATTGTCAAGAATTCTCCAAGCTTGCTTGGCCAGCATCGCATCATTGAAGATTTCAAAGTCCCGGAATCCGAGACCTCCTTTTGACTTTGCTACACACATCTTATCCCACGCCTGCCAGTGCATTCCCTTCTTATCAAGTGATCCAGCCCACCAATATTTTGACATGTTCGTCGTCAGTTTCTTGCACAGACCTTTTGTGAGTTTGAAGCAACTCATAGAGAAGGCCGGTAAGGCTTGAACCACTGATTTTAGGAGAACTTCTTTTGCAGCGCATGACATCTTCCTCTCACACCATCCTTGCACCTTCGATCTTGACCGCTCGTTGATGTGTTCAAAACTTTGTTCAGTAATCCTCCCCGCGGCCGTTGGAAGGCCAAGGTATTTCTCGGACATTGCCTCCCTATGTATCTGGAGGGCGTACTTAACACCCCTCTTAACGGACGCCCCACTGTTTGGGCTAAAATAACCGAGCTCTTCAATTTGTTTGCACTTTGCCCCGAGCCCACACTGTATTGTTCCAAAATATCGCTTAACCTAGTAGCACTCCTCGAGTCAGCTTTCATGAAGATCAAGCAATCATCTGCAAAGAGGAGATGCGAGATCCAGGGTGAAGAAGCACTCACTCGGATGCCCCTATCTATCCAGCCACCATCGTAGTTTAGGAGCATAGAAGATAGACCCTCCCCACAAAGAAGAAATAGGTATGGCGATATCGGGTCTCCTTGACGAAAGCCTCTTGAAGGTAAAAAGGCTGGTAACAACTCACCGTTAACCTTCACTTGGAAGCTTATGGTGTTTACACATCTCATAATAAGAGAAATCCATCGTTCATGAAAACCCAGTTGGTGCATTATCCCTTCCAAATACGACCATTCCACTCGGTCATACGCCTTAATCATATAAATCTTCACTGCACACCATCCTTGCTTTCCCCTCTTCCTTTTCATCGAATGTATACATTCATAAGCCACTAGGATGTTGTTGGTAATTAATCGTCCTGGAACGAAAGCACTTTGCTCCTCTGCTATAATCTCATCAAGAATCTCTTTCAGACGGTTAGCAAGCACCTTCGAACATATTTTATAGAGAACATTACACAAAGATATTGGTCTATACTGAGTGATATTTTGCGGATTTCTCACCTTTGTTATAAGAACAATAATCGTGATGTTCACTGTTTCCGGCATTTGTCCTCCGTTCAAGAAACCTAGGACAGCCATAGTAACATCAGGCCCTATCAGCTCCCAATGTTTCTGGTAGAAGGCAGCGTGAAAGCCATCCCTCCCGGGCGCCTTTGAAGGCCCCATAGCAAAAACTGCAGCCCTCACTTCTTACTCCTTGAACGGTCGCAACAGTCGTTCATTCATGGGTTCAGTAATTTTATGTGGCACGTGGTGAAGAACTGCTTGAACACCCGTCTGTTCTCGTGCCGTGTACAAGCTAGTGTAAAACTGTTGTACCTCTGCATGTATATCCTCCTTGGTCTCGCATACCGAACCATCCGCAGCTTGCAGGCTTCGTATACAATTCATACTCTTGCGAGCAGCAGCACGAGCTTGGAAAAAACCCGTGTTATGGTCACCCGCCTTAAGCCAGTCCGCTCTCGATCTTTGACGGGCCATGATTTCTTCCTTGTGCAGGAGATCAGAGAGCTGGCGGCAGAGATCCTTTTCCTTCTTGGTCGGTCCCCTAAACAGTGACTTCAACCTTTCCATTTCATACTCCTTACGTACTTTCTTTATCTTCCTTCTTACGTCCCCAAAATTCTTCGTCTTCCAGCATGTAAGTTGAGTTTGCATGGTAGAAAGGGCCTCCTCTATGCCGTATAAGCCCTGCAGACCCGCACCTTGGCGCCACCCTTGTAGAACGGTGGTATCATATGTGTCATCCTTCTGCCAAGCTTCCTCATACATGAAGGTGCGTTTATGTCTGTCCGTCGCCTTTGCCACCCTCTTCAAGTTTATAGCTAGCAAACAATGATCAGATTTTGGGCTAATCACATGCTTGACAACCGATGCCGATTTCCACGCCATCATTGCTGGGTTCATTAAAAACCTATCGAGTCTTACTTTCACATTTGAATCTCCATGCTGCATGTTATCCCAAGTGAAAGGGACTCCCTGGTACCCCAGGTCTTGAAGCTCACAATCATCAAGACACTGACGAAAACCATCCATTTGCCATTCCGGCCGATCATGGGCTCCAAAGTATTCAGAACTATGTGTGATTTCATTGAAATCACCCCCGCATAACCAAAGTGCATCGTTTTGAGCCTTGAGCCAACGCAACAAGTTCCAACTTTCCGCGCGTTCACTTCTTCTTGCTTTCGCGTAGAAGCCTGTAAACCGCCACACTTTATTGTCTCCACTTATGTTTTTCACCATTACATCAATATGTTGATCTGAGAAATTATTCAGAGTCACATCTACATCTTTTCTCCAGAACAAAGCCAAGCCGCCGCTCAGACCGGCGCTATTAAATGGGTAACAACCTTCGAAACCAAGCCTATTAGTAAGCTCACTAACTCTTCTCCCCTCGATCTTTGTATCACACAGAAATACCAGGGCGGGACCTTCCACCTTCACTAGATCGTGAAGCTGTCGAACTGTCTCCGGGTTCCCAAGCCCGCGACAGTTCCATGATAAGCAATTCATTGCGAACCGCGGGGCTGCTGCACAGCCTCCGTGATAACATTTGCAGCCCCATCAACTGCTTTTTTCTTCTTGGAGTCGCGACTGTCATCTCTTGAGCCCGACGACTCGCTCTCCTCGTTCTGTCTCTTCTTGAGCACTGTCTCACTATCCTGCAGCAGTAGAGTGTTGTTACCCTGCCCACACATATTCGTGTTATCCATATCAACTCGCCGATAGACCGTGTTTGGTCCTCGCCCTCCCCGGTTTCCTCGGCCATTCGACCCCCTGCCTCGAGCATTGAACTAATAGACCGTTTGCTTCACCTTGCCCTCGGTCTGTTTTTGAGGTGAATTGACTTCCACCCCCGGTTCCACCTCCTCCTCTGTAGCATCTGATTCTCTCTGTCTCCCACCATTACCGGTGCCCTCTTGCTTGTAGGATGGAGCTCCACCCCAACCCCTGCTCTTATTCAGAGAGTGCCTCAAAGCCTCATGGTATGGTGGTCGCCCATATTCGTCCCTCCCCACAGGTGTAGGACACAATAACTCTGCATGTCCCAGCAACCCACAAGAGAAGCAAAAGTAGGGCAAATTTTCGTATTGGATGTCAAAAAACTCTGTTACCTTTGTCCTTGCTTTCTCCAATTGCACCCAATGCATCAAAGGATCATCCACACGGATCCATGCTCTGAATCTCAAGCAGTCACCAAAAGCAAACCCTTTTTCATCCGCATCAAGGGTTATGACTTCTCCAACCATAGCTGCAATGCGCTTCGGCCATGGTGGACACAACAAGTTGAACGGAAGGTTGATCACCCGCACCCATACCTTAATCTTTTCAAACTTCAGCTCCGAGGGACGCGATCTCATGTTAAACCTTTCCAAAACCACACAATGCTTTCCAACCATCCATGGACCCCGATCGAAGATCCGGTTACTGTCACGCTTGTTCATGAAACTCGCCACAAAGACGTTCTCGCCCGACAGCCTGAAATTCAGTCCCCTTGGATTACCCCACGCTGGGCGTAGCGCATCTCCAATGGTATTCACATGAAGTACCTTCATGTGCAACACTTTCCCGATCAAAGCATGGAGCTCATCCTCCCTCTGACCTTCCTCATCATCAACTACCAGTTTTTCCTTCTCCTTCTCTGTCAGATCCAGTCTATCCATCATCTCCTCCACTGACGCTGACTCCGTCGTCTTCCCTCTTCTTCCTCCCGTGGCGCTCGACTCCGCCATCTGTGCTTCGCCTCCGCCCCGAACCCCTTCTCCCGCGGCGCCGCCAAGGGTGGGTAGGGATGCAAGGACCCCCCCCCCTTGATCACCCCGAGCAAGCAAGCTGCAAGGAGCAGGGATCGCGGGCAGCCGAAGGTCAGCGATCAGCAAACCCTAGAAATTGCGCCCCGAGATCGCCTCGTGCGCCGCCTTGCCACTCGAAACCCTATGGAAAACGTTTCGGGGCTTGTCTTGTGAGGCTGATTGGTTTGCTACCAACATTTGGCATTGTCAATGTTTGGTAAGACAACATATGGCAAAATCAAAAGTTGTCAACATTTGGTAACCTTTTGTGAGATTGATATCGAAAATTGGTATGCAATCAATCTCTAGCCAACTTTTGGTAGTTGTCAAAATTTGGCATGTCAACTTTTGGCATCAAACCAATTAGGCTCCGTATCTCTCCGAATTGTGTCAAACTTCCTCATTTTGACTTTACGGTAGAATTTTCCACATGGTCGAGGTGGCGCAGGAGGCGTGGCTCGCGGCATTGCTTGGTTCATGGTGCAAGCCATACATGGGAGTTTCAGATCCTCTAATTATCGAAGCTTTTTTCACAGTGCGATGGAGTCCGTTTTGCTACTCTATGAGGGTTCTCGTATGTGATAATGAAAGTTGATTGCTTGGAGCTGGTGGCACTCTGAAACATTCGCTATAATTCATGTTCAATTATGGCTCCCTGTTAGAAATAGGAGAGCTTACTAATCCTTTTCTTTCCTTTTGTTATTCAGCTCGTAAAAAGATCGGCAAATCTTTTGATGCATCTTTGTGCAAAACATGCCTGCACGCACGTTGAATGTGACCTAGAGCCGACTTGATGAAACTCCAAGCTTCATTGTGACTACCCTTATGGCTGATTGTCCTAGAAATGTGTTTGCGTGAATAAAGCCCTCTAATTTGCCCATAAGGATACAACACACTATCTGTTCCCCTTCGATGGAGCGATTATGTTCGCCTGAAGGAAACCCCAACCCGGGGGCGCTTCCTACTAGGAATCGCCTACAGTGGGCGGCTATTGGGCAGGCCCAACATTGTAGCAGAGTGAAAAAATCTGTTTTTTTTTTGTTTTTCCATTGTTTGTACATGTTTTTTCCTTCTTCTTTTTTGCTGTTTATTTTCATTGGTTTTATTTGTTTTCTCTTTGGTTTTCAATGATTTTTTGTGGGGTTTTTAAACTTTATTTCCAACATATATATAATAATTTATACACATTTTATGTTCCCGTATACACCAGCTATATTTTTACATATGTTTATTTTTTCAAATACATGATTAGTATTTTTCAAAAATATTTTTGATGCCTACTTTTTCCCATACATATTGTATAGTTTTTGTATATATCTAAAATATTTACTTATATAAGTTTTACATTTTTTAATACATGGTTAATATATTTTTCAAATACTTGTTTTGTACTTTTTAATAATAATTTAAACCTTTTATTATGATACAATTTTTTTAAAACTATGTGAGCATTTTTATACATTGCATAAATAGTTTTTTTAAGTGCCACAAACATTTTGTTTGAAACACGTAGCATTAAAAAATGCAATTTACTTTTTTAATGGTACAAAACATTATTTGAATGACATGAATATGTTTCTACATAATATAACAATATTCATAAATACCACGTACATTTTTGAAACACATGACCAATTTTGTAATGTCACATACATTTTTTAATGGTAATTTTTTCAAAGGTTGAGTGAACATTGTTTACACTAAATATACATTTTGCACATGGTCAGTAACACAACATAATGAGCATACTACAAAACGCATGTATCCCAGGGTTTTGCACATGGTCGAGGTGGCACAGGAGGCGTGGCTCGCTCGTCTTCGGCATTGCTTGGTGCATGATGCAAGCCATACATGGGGGTTTCGGATCTTCTAATTATCAAAACTTTTTAACTGCGTGATGCAATCTGTTTTGCTACTCTATGAGGGTTCTTGCATGTGATAATGGAAATTGATTGCTTGAAGTTGGTGACACATTGGAACACGCGCCGCAATTCTCGTTCAGTTGTGGCTCCTATCCTTTTAGAAATAAGAGAGCTTAGTAATAACTTTTCACTTTTTGTTATTCAACACGTAAACAGGTTAGAAAATCTTCCCACGCATCTTTGTGCAAAACATGCCTGCACATTGAATGTGACTGAGAGCTAACTTGATGAAACCCCTAGCTTCCTTGTGACCGTCTTCTGGCTAATTGTCCTGCGAAGGCGTTTGTCTGAATAGAGCTCTTTGATTTGCCCGTAAAAAAATCTAGAGGATCTTCCAGCACACTATTCGTTCCTCTGGCGGGTTCGATAGAGCGAACGATTATGTTCGCTTGAAGGAACCCCCAACCCCAGGGCGATTCCTACTAGGAATCGCCTACAACGGGTGGATATAAGGTAGGCCCAACACCGTAGTAGAGTGAAAAAAATCTGTCTTTTTGGGGTTTCCACTGTTTGTGTAGTATTTTTTGGTTTTCCATTTTCCCCTTTTTTCTATGTTTTTACTTGTTTTTCTCTTCAGTTTTCAACGATTTCTTCATTTTTTTTACTTTATTTTCAACATAAATCTAATTTTCATACACATTTTATGTTTTTCGTATACATTAGGTACATTTTCTCTATACATTTATTATTATTCAAATAAATGATTAATATTTTCGAAAAATATAGTTTCTGATGCCTACTTTTTCCTATACATATTGTACATTTTGTGTATATATCTCAAAACATTGTCTTATATAAATTTGACATTTTTAAATACATGATTAATATTTTTTCAAATACTTTTTAAAAAAAATATTACACGTTTAAACCTTTTATTATGATACAGCACATTATTTTTTAAACTATGTGGGCATTTTTATGCATTGGATAAACATTTTATGAAGTGTCACAGACATTTTGTTTGAAATACACAAACATTTAAAAATGTTATTTACATTTTTTGAATGGTAAGAGACATTTTTTGAATTATATGAAAAACAAATTACATCATATAGCAATATTCTTAAATATCACATATATTTTTTGAAGCACGTAAACAATTGTTTATTATCACTTCATTTTTTTAATGGGACAAGCTTTTTTTAAAGATTGAGTGAATTTATTTTTACACTAAATTTGCATTATTCAATGTACGATGGTCAGATTGAAAAAACTTAACTATTTTTTTAATATATGAATTTAGTTTTCTAAAATAAATAAAGGGAAAACACACATGATGTCAGCATTATGAGGCAACGTGGTTACTGGACCGGCCCAGACTCCCTTCACGCGACCTTCACGTAGGAGGAGTTGCTGCAAGCGGCACATAGCCGCACCCAACCCCCTCCCGTGTACAATAGACTTGTCGCTCTCATGACGTGCCTCAATAAGACCCAGTTTCCTATGACTACTACTTAAGTCTGTGCATTGGGTTTACTAGCAAATATGCCCGTGCGTTGCAACGGAAAAGAAAATTACACGTTGGTCAACATCCGACATATGAATGTCCTCTATTTTAACACGATGGCTCACCATGTTGCCAATTATCTTTCTTCTCACTCTCGTTGATGATGGATGCAATATCCACGTGATCGCAATGCATTCAACGTGGTAAAAAATGGGCTTGTCACTGTACGACACACTTGTCATTGTCTCGCGCAAGGGAATGTTTTGAACTTTGAAAACAAATCTCATCGACCATGGACTACTCGCCAACCCCAAGACATATAAAGAATTTCCAAAATTAATCAAATCCTAGATATAAAATACATCTGAATAGGAAGAGTTTTTTGAATCGACAAACATTCTTTTTAAATTTAGACATTTTTTTAAATTCACAAACATTTGTTTTTTAGACGAACATTTATTGAAATGCATGAATAGTTTTTGATTTCATGATGACTCAGATTCACAAATATGTTTTGAATACACGATCATTTTATCAAGATCATGAACTTGATTTTATTTAACGACATTTCTTTCCAAATTATTTTTATAATTTGCAAATATTTTTGTAAAATCAGTAACATTTTTTGAAACCACGAAAATTTTATGATTTCCTGAACTTTTTTGAATTCACACACATTTTATAATTTCTCAAACAGCTTTTTCAAAACTCGCAACTTTTTAATACTTGAAAATCTTAAATTGATTTAAAGAAGGAGAAAACAAAAACAGAAGTGAGAAAAGAGAAGACCAGAAAAAAGAAAAAAAAAACAGGGCATTAAGTCCGCTGGCTGGCCCATGTAGTCCTAAAGTAGGTGGGAATAAGTCATGAGAAAAAGGTGGAGGATAATATTGGTAGAAGCTGGGGTTCAAACCCTGGTCTACAGGGCAGAAGACAATGCATCGAGCCACCGCGCTGCTACTGCGTCACTGATATTTGTTGGATATTAACTGTATACAAACTCTGGAAACGACGGCGACTTTGAAAAGAAAAATCGAATCGTTTTCTTCACTTACGGGTGGCATCGCGGGTAATTTCTAGCAACTTCGGGGGGCGATTTTTGTGACGTACGGGCAGAAGCAATATCTGCTTTATTAGTAGGTATAGATATAGATATAGATATAGATATAGATATAGATATAGATTTGATTTATATGATAAATACGGTTTGGTTTTGGTATGTACCAAATTATTTTAGTATGGTTTTAGTATATACCATAATAACCAAAAGTTAGCGCGAATTTAAATGATATGATAATATTTTACAAATTTATAACTCAAAGCACATACCTTTTGTATACAGACAATATATAAGTATATATGCATGCATGGATTCATGCCCTGGTGGATGGTCGTGCATGCAAATGTGCAATGCATATTTCGTTTTGTTTATGGAACTTAGCACATTTTATAGAGTGAAATGGCCGCTTGGATACGACAATGATGAAAAGTAGATGTGAGGTCTATATAACTATAAGACTGCGCATGGAGACGTGTCAATGTTGAATATTGCAAGCGAGACAAGCTCACATGCTCCTGATTGACTTCTTGTATGGTTGTTCACTCAGGAAATATTAATGTATTTTTAATTGATCTATTCGACTAACTGTTTGGTTTTGGGTATGTACTATAAAAAAATTAGATTTTGTTATGCCGCGAGAGTGATGGCCTTTGTATTTTTCGCCCTTTGTTGGGCCATATTTAAAACTCTCTCTCTTAATTAATGAAATGGCAAATCTTTTACCTTGTTTCAAAAAATATATTAAAAGTGGTAATGAAATTTCATACCATACCAATTACCAAAAAATATTAAAAATAATCTATTCGACTAACTGGCGGAGCTATGTGTATTACTGCAGGTGCCATGGCCCCCCAGCTCTAGGACTTTTTGTGAAGGAACTCTGTATTTGGATGCCATAAATTGAGGGAAATGAAGTTTTTGACCCCTTTTAAAAAATAGTTGGTCATTTGCCCTCTCAGTCATCTGCCGCTAGCTCCGCCACTGGGCACAAGTGCCTTTTTGTTGCATACAAATGTTTTCCCCGCTTCTCTTTTGTCTTTTTGCTTGCCATTTTTGACACAAGTGCCTTTTCGTTTTATAGAAATGCCTTTTTCTCACTTCTCTCTCTTTTGTTTTGCTTGCATTTCTGGCACAACTTCCTTTTTGCTTGATTGACTGGTCCTACGTCACAAAAAAAACGTCATTTTTGTTAGAGAGTTATTTTTGGAGATAAATTGGGGGCGTGCCCAGCTGCCACCATGTGTAGAGTTGTTTGACGCTCAAACAAACGTATCTAGCACTGAAATGGGAGGCGTCAGGAATTGGGTGACGCTCAAACAGATGTATCTAGCACTGAAATACACTTCCTTCGTCAGGAATTAGTTAACTCTCAAAAACGATGTATCTGTTGGGGAACGTAGCATGCAATTTCAAAAACTTCCTACACTCATGCAAGATCTATCTAGGAGATGCATAGCAACGAGAGGGAGAGAGTGTGTCCATGTACCCTCGTAGACCAAAAGCGAAAGGGTTAGGTTAACGCGGTTGATGTAGTCGAACGTCTTCATGATCCAACCGATCCAAGTACAGAACGTACGGCACCTCCGTGTTCATCACACGTTCAACTCGATGACGTCCCTCGAACTCTTGATCCAGTAGAAGGTTGAGGGAAAGTTCCGTCAGCACGACGGCGTGGTGACGGTGTTAGTGATGTGATTCGTGCAGGGCTTCGCCTAAGCACTACGATGCTATGACCGGAGGAGTAAACTGTGGAGGGGGGCACCACACACGGCTAAGAGAATAATTGATGTGCTTTTAGGGTGCCCCCTACCCACGTACATAAAGGAGGGGGAGAGAGGCCGGCGGCCAGGAGGGGCGCGCAATAGGGGGACTCCTACTTGGACTCCTAGTCCAAGTAGGATTCGGCCCCCCTTTTCCTTTCTCCACCGGAGGGAATAGGAAGGAAAGGGAGAGGGAAAGGGACCGGGAGTGTCGCCGCCTCCCCCTTGTCCTATACGGACTCCCTAGGAGGGGGGAGCACCCCCGAGGGCTTCCCTCTCTCTCTCTCTCCCTTAGGCCCGAAAACTTCCCCGGGGGGTTCCGGTAACCACCCGGTACTCCGAAAAAATATCCGAATCACTCAGAACCATTCTGATGTCCGAATATAACCTTCCAATATATTAATCTTTACCTCTCGACCATTTAGAGACTCCTCACCATGTCCTTGATCTCATCCGGGACTCTAAACAAACTTCGGTCACCAAAACACATAATTCATAATACAAATCATCATCGAACGTTAAGCGTGCGGACCCTACGGGTTTGAGAACTATGTAGACATGATCGAGACACATCTCCGATCAATAACCAATACCGGAACCTGGATGCTCATATTGGCGCCTACATATCCTGCAAAGGTCTTTATCGGTCAAACCGCACAACAACATACGTTGTTCCCTTTGTCATCGGTATGTTACTTGCCCGACATTCGATCGTCGGTATCTTCATACCTAGTTCAATCTCATTACCGGCAAGTCTCTTTACTCGTTCCTTAATGCATCATCTCGTAACTAACTAATTATTCACATTGCTTGCAAGGCTTATAGTGATGAGCATTACCGAGAGGGCGCAGAGATACCTCTTCGATACACGGAGTGACAAATCCTATTCTCGATCTATGCCAACCCAACAAATACCTTTGGAGACACCTATAGAGCATATTTATAATCACCCAGTTATGTTGTGACGTTTGATAGCACACAAGGTGTTCCTCCGGTATTTGGGGGTTGCATAATCTCATAGTCAGAGGAACGTGTATAAGTCATGAAGAAAGCAATAGCAATAAAACTTTATGATCATTATGCTAAGCTAATGGATGTGTCTTGTCCATCACATCATTCTCTAATGATGTGATCCCGTTCATCAATTGACAACACATGTCTATGGTCAGGAAACATAACCATCTTTGATTAACGAGCTAGTCAAGTAGATGCATACTAGGGACACTTTTTTCGTCTATGTATTCACACATGTACTAAGTTTCCGGCTAATACAATTCTAGCATGGATAACAAACATTTATCATGATATAAGTAAATATAAATAACAACTTTATTATTGCCTCTAGGGCATACTCCCTCCGTCCTTTGAAGAGTGTACTTCCAACTTTGTTGGAAAGTCAAACCTTTTTATGTTTGACCATATTTATACAATAATGCACCAACATTTATGCCATCAAATTAGTAGCATTAGATTCATGATAAAATATATTTTCATTATATACCTATTTGGTTTCATAAACATTGATATATTTTTGCACAAACTCAGTCAAACATTGAGATAGTTTGACTCTCCAACAAAGTTGGAAGTACGCTCTTTAAAGGATGGAGGGAGTATTTCATTCAGTCTTCCACTTGCACTAGAGTCAATAATCTAGATTACATAGTAATGATTCTAACACCCATGGAGTCTTGGTGCTGATCATGATTTGCTCGTGGAAGAGGCTAAGTTAACGGGTCTGCAACATTCAGATCCGTATGTATCTTGCAAATCTCTGTGTATCCCTCCTTGACTTGATCGCGGATGGAATTGAAGCGTCTCTTGATGTGTGTGGTTCTCTTGTGAAATCTGGATTCCTTTGCAAAGGCAATTGCTCCAGTATTGTTACAAAAGATTTTCATTGGACCCGATGCACTAGGTATTACACCTAGATCGGATATGAACTCCTTTATCAAGACTCCTTCATTTGCTGCTTCCGAAGCAGCTATGTACTCCGCTTCACACATAGATCCCGCCATGACGCTCTGCTTGGAACTGCACCAACTGACGGCTCCACCACTCAATATAAATACGTATCCGGTTTGTGAATTAGAGTCATCCGGATCAGTGTCAAAGCTTGCATCAATGTAACCATTTACGACAACCTCTTTGTCACCTCCATAAACGAGAAACATATCCTTAGTCCTTTTTAGGCATTTCAAGATGTTCTTGACCGCTGTCTAGTGATCCACTCCTGGATTACTTTGGTACCTCCCTGCTAAACTTATAGCAAGGCATACATCAGGTCTGGTACACAACATTGCATACATGATAGAACCTATGGCTGAGGCGTAGGGAATGACTTTCATTTTCTCTCTATCTTCTGCAATGGTCGAGCATTGAGTCTGACTCAACTTCACACCTTGTAACACAGGCAAGAACCCTTTCTTCGACTGATCCATTTTGAACTTCTTTAAAACTTTATCAAGGTATGTGCTTTGTGAAAGTCCAATTAAACGTCTTGACCTATCTCTATAGATCTTTATGCCCAATATATAAGCAGCTTCACCGAGGTCTTTCATTGAAAAATTCTTATTCAAGTACCCTTTTATGCTATCCAGAAATTATGTATTATTTCCCATCAACAATATGCCATCCATATATAATATTAGAAATGTTGCAGAGCTCCCACTCACTTTCTTGTAAATACAGGCTTCTCCAAAAGTATGTATAAAACCATATGCTTTGATCACATTATCAAAGCATATATTCCAACTCTGAGAGGCTTGCACCAGTCCATAAATGGATCGCTGGAGCTTGCACACTTTGTTAGCACCTTTTGGATCGACAAAACCTTCTGGTTGCATCATATACAACTCTTCTTTAAGAAATCCATTAAGGAATGCAGTTTTGACATCCATTTGCCAAATTTCATAATCATAAAATGCGGTAATTGCTAACATGATTCAGACAGACTTAAGCATCGCTACGGGTGAGAAGGTCTCATCATAGTCAACTCCTTGAACTTGTCGAAAACCTTTCGCAACAAGTTGAGCTTTGTAGACAGTAACATTACCGTCACCGTCAGTCTTCTTCTTGGAGATCCATTTATTTTCTATGGCTTGCCGATCATCGGGCAAGTCCACCAAAGTCCACACTTTGTTCTTATACATCGATCCCATCTCAGATTTCACAGCCTCAAGCCATTTCGCGGAATCTGGGCTCATCATCGCTTCCTCATAATTCGTAGGTTCATCATGGTCTAGTAACATGACTTCTAGAATAGGATTACCGTACCACTGGTGCGGACTGTACTCTGGTTGACCTACGAGGTTTGGTAGTAGCTTGATCTGAAGTTTCATGATCATCATCATTAGCTTCTTCACTAATTGGTGTGGGAATCACTGGAACTGATTTCTGCGATGAACTACTTTCCAATTCGGGAAAAGGTACAATTACCTCATCGAGTTCTACTTTCCTCCCACTCACTACTTTTGAGAGAAACTCCTTCTCTAGAAAGGATCCATTCTTATCAATGAATATCTTGCCTTCGGATCTGTGATAGAAGGTGTACCCAACACTTCTTTCGGGTATCCTATGAAGATGCATTTCTTTGATTTGGGTTCGAGCTTTATCAGGTTGAAGCCTTCACATAAGCATCGCAGCCCCAAACTTTAAGAAATGACAACTTAGGTTTCTTGCCAAACCACAGCTCATATGGTGGCGTCTCAACGGATTTAGATGGTGCCCTATTTAACGTGAATGCACCTATCTCAAAAGTATAATCTCAAAACGATAGTGGTAAATTAGTAAGAGATATCATAGATCGCACCATATCTAATAAAGTATGGTTACGACGTTCGGACACACCATTATGCTATGGTGTTCTGGGTGGCGTGAGTTGCAAAACTATTCCACATTGTTTCAAATGAAGACCAAACTCATAACTCAAATATTCGCCCCCGCGATCAGATCGTAGAAACTTTATTTTCTTGTTATGATGATTTTCCACTTCACTATGAAATTCTTTAAACTTTTCAAATGTTTCAGACTTATGTTTCATTAAGTAGATATACCCATATCTGCTCAAATCATCTATGTAGGTCAGAAAATAACGATACCCGCCATGAGCCTCAACACTCATTGGACCACATACATCAGTATGTATTATTTCCAATAAGTCAGTGGCTCGCTCCATTGTTCCGGAGAACAGAGTCTTAGTCATCTTGCCCATGAGGCATGGTTCGCAAGCATCAAGTGATTCCAAAAGCCCATCAGATGGAGTATTTTCATGCGCTTTACAACAATATGACCTAAACGTCAGTTCCACAAATAAGTTGCACTATCATTACTAACTTTGCATCTTGTGGCTTCAATATTATGAACATGCGTATCACTATGACCGAGATTCAACAAAAATAGACCACTCATCAAGGGTGCATGACCATAAAAGATATTAATCATATAAATAGAACAACCATTATTCTCTGATTTAAATGAATAACCATCTCGTATCAAACAAGATCCAGATATAATGTTCATGCTCAACGTTGGCACCAAATAACAATTATTCAGGTCTAAAACTAATCCCGAAGGTAGATGTAGAGGTAGCGTGCCGATGGCAATCACATCAACCTTGGAACCATTTCCGACGCGCATCGTCACCTCGTCCTTAGCCAATCTTCGTTTAATCCGTAGCCCCTGTTTTGAGTTGCAAATATGAGCAACCGAACCACTATCAAATACCCATGCGCTACTATGAGCATTAGTAAGGTACACATCAATAACATGTATATCAAATGTACCTTTCACTTTGCCATCCTTCTTATGGGCCAAATACTTGGGGAAGTACCGCTTCCAGTGACTAGTCCCTTTGCAGTAGAAGCACTCAATTTCAGGCTTAGGTCCAGACTTGGGTTTCTTCCCGGGAGTAGGAACTTGTTTGCTATTCTTCTTGAAGTTCCCCTTCTTCCCTTTGCCCTTTTTATTGAAACTAGTGGTCTTGTTAACCATCAACACTTGATGCTCCTTCTTGATTTCTACCTCCGCATCCTTTAGCATTGTGAAGAGCTCGAGAATTGTCTTTTTGATCCCTTGCTTATTATAGTTCATCACGAAGCCTTTATATCTTGGTGGCAATGATTGAAGAACTCTGTCAATGACACTATCATCAGGAAGATTAACTCCCAGCTGAGTCAAGTGGTTATGGTACCCAGACATTCTGAGTATGTGTTCACTAACAGAACTATTCTTCTCCATCTTGCAGCTATATAACTTGTTGGAGACTTCATATCTCTCAACTCGGGCATTTGCTTGAAATATTAACTTCAACTCTTGGAATATCTCATATGCTCCATGACGTTCAAAACATCTTTGAAGTCCTGATTCTAAGTCGTAAAGCATGGCACACTGAACTATCGAGTAGTCATAAGATCGAGCTTGCCAGACGTTCATAACATCAGCATTTGCTCCTGCAACAGGCCTTGCACCTAGCGGTGCTACAAGGACGTAATTCTTCTGTGCAGCAATGAGGATAATCCTCAAGTTACGGACCCAGTCCGTGTAGTTTCTACCATCATCTTTCAACTTAGCTTTCTCTAGGAACGCATTAAAATTCAAGGGAACGCTAGCACGTGCCATTGATCTACAATAACATAGATATGCAAAAAACTATCAGGACTAAGTTCATGATAAATTAAAGTTCAATTAATCATATTACTAAAGAACTCCCACTTAGATAGACATCCCTCTAGTCATCTAAATGATCATGTGATCCATATCAACTAAACCATGACCGATCATCATGTGAGATGGAGTAGTTTTCAATGGTGAACATCTCTAAGTTGGTCATATCTACAATATGATTCACGTTCGACCTTTTGGTCTCAGTGTTCCGAGGCCATATATGCATATGCTAGGCTCGTCAAGTGGGCTCCCAAGTATTCTGCATGTGCAAAACTTGCTTGCACCCGTTGTATGTGAACGTAGAGCTTATCACACCTGATCATCACGTGGTGTCTCGGCACGAAGAACTGTAGCAATGGTGCATACTTAGGGAGAACACTTATACCTTGAAATTTAGTGAGGGATCATCTTATAATGCTGCCATCGTACTAAGCAAAATAAGATGCATAAAGATAAACATCAGATGCAATCAAAATATGTGACATGATATGGCCATCATCATCTTGTGCCTTTGATCTCAATCTCCAAAGCACCGTCATGATCTCCAATGTCACCGGCTTGACACCTTGATCTCCATCGTAGCATCATTGTCGTCTCGCCAATTATTGCTTCTACGACTATCGCTACCACTTAGTGATAAAGTAAAGCAATTACATGGCGATTTCATTTCATACAATAAAGCGACAACCATATGGCTCATACCAGTTGCCGATAACTTTGTTACATAACATGATCATCTCATACAACAATTTATATCACATCATGTCTTGACCATATCACATCACAACATGCCCTACAAAAACAAGTTAGACGTTCTCTACTTTGTTGTTGCAAGTTTTACGTGGCTGCTATGGGCTTCTAGCAAGAACTGATCTTACCTACGCATCAAAACCACAACGATTTTTCATCAAGTGTGTTGTTTTAACCTTCAACAAGGACCGACCATAGTCAAACTAGATTCAACTAAAGTTGGAGAAACAGACACCCGCCAGCCACCTGTGTGCAAAGCACGTCGGTAGAACCAGTCTCATGAACGCAGTCATGTAATGTCGGTCCGGGCCGCTTCATCCAACAATACCGCCAAATCAAAGTAAGACGTTGGTGGTAAGTAGTATGACTATTATCGCCCACAACTCTTTGTGTTCTACTCGTGCATATCAACTACGCATAGACCTGGCTCAGATGCCACTGTTGGGGAACGTAGCATGCAATTTAAAAAAATTTCTACGCTCACGCAAGATCTATCTAGGAGATGCATAGCAACAAGAGGGGGAGAGTGTGTCCACGTACCCTCATAGACCGAAAGCGGAAGCGTTAGGTTAATGCGGTTGATGTAGTCAAACGTCTTCATGATCCAACCGATCCAAGTACCAAACATACGGCACCTTCGTGTTCAGCACACATTCAGCTCGATGACGTCCCTCGAACTCTTCATCCAGTAGAAGGTCGAGGGAGAGTTCCGTCAACACGACGACGTGGTAATGGTGTTGGTGATGTTGTAAGTGCATCTAGTGCCACCCCTAGTTGGTTTTGGAGTATTGACGACAAACGTGGTTGAGGGACTAATGTGTTTGTGAGAATTGCAGGATAACACAGGTAGTAGTCCCTCATTGATTCGGTTTACCTACCAGAGATGACCCCTAAAAATGTGTGAAGACATTAAAGACAATGGTGTTTCGTGAAGACATTCAGGATGAAGATTATGACATGTGAAGATATTCACTTGAAGACTATGGAGTGCAAAGACATTGCTGCTTCGTAGTTTCCTTTCTTCTTTATTGAGTCATAGGAACCACCGTACTGTTAAGTGGGGTCCAAGTGAACAAAGTCAGAGTGACTGATGTGATGCTCAACCAAATCCTATGTCTTCGAGCGAAGACAATGAGAGCAAACCTTATCCAGAGTTGGATGAGTCAGCTTTGCTTGTAGCCCAAGCCAAGCTTCTGCGTGTGTTTGAAATCCGACCGTTGGACACGTGTCGGTTCCTTAGTGACCCAGGGTCATTTCGGACATAGTGGATGGCTTTTCTCGTTTGAGAGAAACCCACCTCCGAAGCATTTGAGAGAGAGAGAGAGAGATCCTTGCAAGGACTAAGCCCAAAACACCCAGAGCCAAGGATTGTTAGGCATCACTGAAGTCTTTCTGTCTGCATGATCTAAAGACTTGTTACACTTCAGGACTGTGAATCCTCCAGCTGGTTAGGCGTTGCGTTATGAGCATCCAAGAGTCATTATGGATTGCCGGTGAACGAAATCTGTGAAGGTTTGGAAGTCTACCTTGAAGACTTACCAGAGTGATTGGGCGAGGACTGGGTGTCCTTAGCTCAAGGGGAATAAGGTGAAGACATGGTCTTCTGAGTTCAATCATAGCCTCCCTAACTAGACGTACAGTTGTCATAGCAACTGGAACTGGTCTACCAAATCCTTGTCTTCACCAAGCAACTGGTTCTATCCCCTACTCTCATTACTCTTCAGTTTGTCTTCATGAAGGCATTGCCTGCTTGCCTGATTCATTTGACTTCACTGTGTGAAGACTTATATCTGTTTGGCTTCGTACTATTTGTCATTCTGATCCTCTCTACCTTGCTGCAGTTAGTCTTCGTGCTTTCACTGTATTGTATGCTTGACTAATGCTTGCCTAGTGTAGTTTTCATTCCGCTGCTTACTGATACGTCTCCGTCGTATTTATAATTTTTGATTGTTCCATGCCAATATTATTCAACTTTCATATACTTTTGGCAACTTTTTATACTATTTTTGGGACTAACATATTGATCCAGTGCCCAGTGCCAGTTCCTATTTGTTGCATGTTTTATGTTTCACACAAACCCCATATCAAATGGAGTCCAAATGGGATAAAACAGACAGAGAATATTTTTAGAATATTTGTGACATCTGGGAAGAAGAATCAACGCGAGATGGTGCCCGAGGGGGCCACGAGGCAGGGGGGCGCCCCTGACCCTCGTGGGCACCATGTAAGGCGGTTGATGCTCTACTTTTGACGCAAGAAAGCTAATTTTCGAATAAAAAAATCTAGGCGAAGGTTTCAACCCAATCGGAGTTACGGATCTCCGGATATAAAAGAAACGGTGAAAGGGCAGAATCTGGGAACGCAGAAACAGAGAGAGACAGAGAGATAGATCCAATCTCGGAGGGGCTCTCGACCCTCCCATGCCATGGGAGCCAAGGACCAGAGGGGAAACCCTTCTCCCATCTAGGGAGAAGGTCAAGGAAGAAGAAGAAGAAGGGGGGGCTCTCTCCCCCTTGCTTCTGGTGGCGTCGGAATGCTACCGGGGGCCATCATCATCACCGCGATCTTCACCAACAACTTCACCGCCTTCATCACCAACTCTTCTCCCCTCTATACAGCGGTGTAACCCCTCTCTTACCCGCTGTAATCTCTACTTAAACATGGTGCTCAATGCTATATATTATTTCCCAATGATGTATGGCTATCTTATGATGTTTGAGTAGATCCGTTTTGTCCTATGGGTTAATTGATGATCGTGATTGGTTTGAGTTGCATGTTTTATTATTGGTGCTGTCCTATTGTGCCCTCTGTGTCGCGCAAGCGTGAGGGATTCCCGCTGTAGGGTGTTGCAATATGTTCATGATTCGCTTATAGTGGGTTGCTTGAGTGACAGAAGCATAAACCCGAGTAAGGGGGTTGTGGCGTATGGGATAAAGGGGACTTGATGCTTTAATGCTATGGTTGGGTTTTACCTTAATGATCTTTAGTAGTTGCGGATGCTTGCTAGAGTTCCAATCATAAGTGCATATGATCCAAGAAGAGAAAGTATGTTAGCTTATGCCTCTCCCTCAAATAAAATTGCAATAGTGATTACCGGTCTAGTTATCGATTGCCTAGGGACAAATAACTTTCTCGTGACAAAAATCTCTCTACTAAAATTAACTTAGTTGTGTCTTCATCTAAACAGCCCCTACTTTTTATTTACGTGCTCTTTATTATCTTGCAAACCTATCCAACAACACCTACAAAGCACTTCTAGTTTCATACTTGTTCTAAGTAAAGCGAACGTCAAGCGTGCGTAGAGTTGTATCGGTGGTCGATAGAACTTGAGGGAATATTTGTTATACCTTTAGCTCCTCGTTGGGTTCGACACTCTTACTTATCGAAAGAGGCTACAATTGATCCCCTACACTTGTGGGTTATCACTTACTATATAGGTTCAATTGGCTTGTTTGTCTTCAAAGCCACCGTGTTTTGAAGACTCTCATAAAAATCGCCTATTCACCCCCCTCTAGTTGATAGCTAGCACTTTCAATTGGTACCAAAGTAAGGTACTCCCTTGTTCTATGTGATTCGGTTTAACCACCTGGAGTTTTAGCTATGTCGACAGCAGGGATAATCAAGGTCTTCGCTACGTGTCCTATTTTTGATGGTCATTATTATCCCAAATGGAAGGCCATGATGAGGAAGCCCATCCTTGCAATGAACAGTGAGCTGTGGACCATCACGGAGATTGGTCTCACCGATCTATGCAAGATGGCGCATGCTGATGACATTCGAAAGTACGCTCAGCTGGATATCACGGCTAAGGATATCATATGCTCCTACCTGTCCAATGACGAGTTCAGGCGCATCATGCATCTTTGCAATGCAAAGCTTATATGGGACCGGCTCTCTGATGTCTATGAAGGTCATCGAAACCGTCAAGAACCGTGCTTTTGCGAATTCAAGGAGTCTCTTAAAACGATGACTTTCGAACCCAAGCCATCTGTCCAACCTGCTCCTTCATGGCACGTGGTGCCAAGGTAACCTCATGCGATGCTTATTTACAAACCTCTACTAAAGATGACTCTGAATGTGAATCCAAACACAGCTATAAGACACTTGCTAAAATTGCAACTGAGCAACAAATAGCTATGGAACATATTCAAAAGCTGCTAGACAAAAGCGATGACCTATTGGACGCGGAAATGAATCAAACTCAGTCCTTAATCGAAGATATTAAAAGTCTCTGCGTTAAGTATAAAGAACTTGAAAGTCATCATGAAACTCTCTCAGCCTCCCATGAGAAGCTTTCCTATGATTATCTTTAAAGGAAGCATGACCTTGAGAAACCGAGAGTGTCTCATGAAGATCTTCAAAAAAGAGAACGATTCACTACTCGCCTAACAGATCAGTCCCGCTCAGGTAGAATTTGTTCCACCATGCTTAAAGTGTCTTGAGCGTGATAATGTTGTCTCTGTTGCTGGATGTTCTACTACTTCTGATGTTGCAATATCTTCAACTGCTGATGTGGTAACTAACCCCTCTACTGAGGATGCCACTACTATTGCTGATGAGAATGCTAGGCTGAAGACATTGCTTGAGTCTGGCATGTACAAAAGCCTCAAAGGGCATCAGACTTTGTGCGATGTCCTCAAGAAACATATTCTGAACCGAAACCCTAGGAAAGAGGGTGTTGGGTTCAAGAGGAAAATGAACGTCGATGGTTCATACTGGACGCCTGAGCAGTACCCCAAAACCACCTGGGTTGCTGCTAAGGATCCTTCAGTGGACCCATCCACTTTATCTGGCTTCACTTGTGCTAACCCAATTGTCATTGATGAATCATTTGATGTGAATTATAAACTATTTAAGAATCAGAATGGTGAAGTGTTTACCAGGTACATTGGTACTAACTGCAGGAACGGGCCACCCCAGAAGAAGATCTGGGTGCCCAAAAGTTGTCTTGAGAAGCTTCCCGTGAATGTCGTCATGACACCACCTAGGAAGAAGAAAAAACCCAGACCAAAGGCATCATATGGCTCAAAGGCTTCATACAGACAGAGGACCACTCATGGTCACCCTAATGCCAATGTTTTGCAGGTGAACCATTATGAGACTCATGAATATGAGTGTGTTTCCTCTAACCGCTTTGTTCACAAAACTAAGAACTTTTCTGTATATTCATATGAGTACTATTCTCCTCCTGCGAAGCTATTTGCTAGGGCTCCCAAGCCAAAGTTCTCAGATGCTGCACTTAGACTCATTACATCTAAGCCACCCTTGAAGATGTGGGTGGTTAAGAAGAATTAACTTCTCTTGCAGGGAAAGGTCTCTAGCTGGAAAGCAAAAACTTCTGCGCCAATGCTGGAGACCTAAAACATCTTATGGGACGCAAGATAAAATGCCCCAATGGTCTCACCATGTATTTCATCCCAGGGTTCCTTGACGAGCATCCTATCATGCCTAACCAGAATCTAAACTTTGATAATATGCTTTTTTGCTACATGTTTCTGCTTCACAATACTATTGGTGAAGCCTATCCCGCTAACTACACTGTAAGGTACAACTCTGAAAGCCACTGAATGGATCATGGATAGCGGTTGCACCAACCACATGACTGGTGATCGAATTCTTCTTATGGATTCAACCCTACGTCCATCTACTAAAAGCCACATCACATTCGCTGACACTGGTAAAAGAAAGGTATTGGGTCTTGGTAGAGTTGCTATCTCAAAGGATCAGCACATGGACAAAGTGATGCTTGTTGAATCCCTTGGATACAAGTTAATGTCTGTGTCAATGCTCTGTGATCTGAACATGATTGTGATATTTGGAAAATATCATTCTCCTGTGCTTATGGAATCTGAAAAATCTCTAGTCTTCGAAGGCTATCGAAGAGGTGATCTGTATATGGTAGATTTCTCAGCAGGACCACAACTTGCCGTATGTATTCTAGCAAAGGCTTCAGAATGCTGGCTATGGCATCGACGTCTAGGACATGCGGGCAGGAGGAACCTGTACACTCTCGCTAAGAAGAAGCACATCATTGACATCGGGGGCGTCAAGTTCAAGAAGGATCATATTGAAGTAAATATGCCCTAGAGGCAATAATAAAGTTGTTGTTTATATTTCCTTATATCATGATAAATGTTTATTATTCATCCTAGAATTGTATTAACCGGAAACTTAGTACATGTGTGAATACATAGACAAAGCAATGTGTTCCTAGTATGCCTCTACTTGACTAGCTCGTTAATCAAAGATGGTTATGTTTCTTGACCATAGACATGTGTTGTCATTTGATGAACGAGATCACATCATTAGAGAATGATGTGATGGACAAGACCCATCTGTTAGCTTAGTATAATGATCGATAAGTTTTATTGCTATTGCTTTCTTCATGACTTATACATGTTCCTCTGACTATGAGATTATGCAACTCCCGAATACCAAAGGAACACCTTGTCTGCTATCAAACATCACAATGTAATTGGCTGATTATAAAGATGCTCTCCAGGTGTCTCTGAAGGTGTTTGGTTGGTTGGTATAGATCGAGATTAGGATTTGTCACTCTGTGTATTGGAGAGGTATCTCTGAGCCCTCTCGGTAATGCTCATCACTATAAACCTTGCAAGCAATGTGACTAATGAGTTAGTTGCGGGATGAAGCATTGCGGAATGAGAAAAGAGACTTGCTGGTAATGAGATTGAACTAGGTATGAAGATACCGACAATCGAATATCGGGCAAGTAACATACCGATGACAAAGGGAACAACGTATGTTGACCGATAAAGATCTTCATAGAATATGTAGGAGCCAATATGAGCGTCCAGGTTCCACTATTGGTTATTGATCGGAGATGTGTCTCGATCATGTCTACATAGTTCTCGAACCCGTAGGGTCCGCACGCTTAACGTTCGATGGCGATTTGTATTATGAGTTATGTGTTTTTGATGACCGAAGTTTGTTCGGAGTCTCGAATGAGATCACGAACATGACGAGGAGTCTCAAAATGTTCAAGACATAAAGATTGATATATTGGAAGGTGGTATTCGGACACCGGAAGGGTTCCAGAGTGTATCAGGTACAAACCAGAGTATCGGAAGGGTTACTGGAACCCCCTGGTGGAAGATATGGGCAATATGGGCCATGGGAGGGAGGCTAACCAGCCCACAAGGGGCTAGTGCACCACCCACAAGGGAGGAGGTCGAATTGGACTAGGGAAAGGGGGCGCCACCTCCCTTTCCTTCTCCTACTCCCTCTCCTCCCCCCTTTCCACCTCCGTAAGAAGGGAAAAAAGAGAGGGGGCCGAATCCTACTAGGAGTGGAGTCTTAGTAGGACTCCCCCCTCCCTTGGCGCGCCCCTGGTGGCCAGCCTCCTCCTCCCTCCTTTATAAATGGGGGCAGGGGGCACCCCAAAGACACAACATTGTCTTAGTAGTGTGCGGTGCCCCCCTCCACCATTTACTCCTTCGATAGTATCATCGTAGTGCTTAGGCGAAGCCCTGTGCGGATCACATCGTCAACATTGTCACCACGTCGTCGTGCTGATGGAACTCTCCCTCGACCCTCTACTGGATCAAGAGTTTGAGGGACGTCATCGAGCTGAACGTGTGCTGAACACGGAGGTGCCGTACGTTCGCTACTTGGATTGGTTGGATCGTGAAGACGTTTGACTATATCAACCGTGTTAACTAACGCTTCCGCTTTCGGTCTACGAGGGTATGTGGACACACTCTCCCCCTATCGTTGCTATCCATCTCCTAGATAGATCTTGCGTGATCATAGAATTTTTTTTGAAATTGATTGCTACGTTCCCCAACAGTGGCATCCGAGCCAGGTTTATGCGTAGATGATATGCATGAGTAGAACACAAAGAGTTGTGGGAGATAATAGTCATACTGCTTACCACCAACGTCTTACTTTGACTCGGCGGTATTGTTGGATGAAGTGGCCTGGACTCACTATATGACCGCATTGTTGAGACTGGTTCTACCGACGTGCTTTGCACACAAGTGGCTGGCGGGTGTCTGTTTCTCCAACTTTAGTTGAATCGAGTTTGACTATGGCCGGTCCTTGTTGAAGGTTAAAACAACACACTTGACAAAAAATCGTTGTGGTTTTGATGCGTAGGTAATAATGGTTCTTGCTAGAAGCCCGCAGCAGCCACGTAAAACTTGCAACAACAAAGTAGAGGACGTCTAACTTGTTTTTGTAGGTCTTGTTGTGATGTGATATGGTCAAGACATGATGAGATATAAATTGTTGTATGAGACGATCATGTTTTGTAACAGAGTTATCGGCAACTGGCAGGAGCCATATGGTTGTCGCTTTATTGTATGAAATGCAATCGCCATGTAATTGCTTTACTTTATCACTACGCGGTAGCGATAGTCGTAGTAGCAATAGTTGGCGAGACAACAACGATGCTATGATGGAGATCAAGGTGTCAAGCCAGTGATAATGGAGATCATGATGGTTCTTTGGAGATGGAGATCAAAAGCACAAGATGATGATGGTCGTATCATGTCACATATTTTGATTGCATGTGATGTTTATCTTTTATGCATCTTATTTTGCTTAGTACGGTGGTAGCATTATAAGATGATCCATCACTAAATTTCAAGGTATAAGTGTTCTCCCTGAGTATGCATTGTTGCTACAGTTCGTCGTGCCGAGACACCACGTGACAATCGGGTGTGATAAGGTCTACGTTCACATACAACGGGTGCAAGCCAGTTTTGCACGTGCATAATACTCAGGTTAAACTTGACGAGCCTAGCATATGCAGATATGGCCTCAGAACACTGAGACTGAAAGGTCGAACGTGTATCATATAGTAGATATGATCAACATAGAGATGTTCACCATTGAAAACTACTTCATCTCATGTGATGATCGGACATGGTTTATTTGATATGGATCACGTGATCATTTAGATGACTAGAGGGATATCTATCTAAGTGGGAGAGTAATATGATTAACTGAACTTTAATTTATCATGAATTTAGTCCTGATAGTATTTGCAAATTATGTTGTAGATCAATAGCTCGCGTTCTAGCTTCCCTATGTTTTTTGATATGTTCCTAGAGAAAACTAAGTTGAAAGATGATAGCGATGATGCGGACTGGGTCTGTCATCTGAGGTTTATCCTCATTGCTGCATAGAAGAATTATGTCCTTGATGCACCGCTAGGTGACAGACCTATTGCAGGAGTAGATGCTGACGTTATGAACGTATGGCTAGCTCAATATGATGACTACTTGATAGTTTAGTGCATCATGCTTTATAGCTTAGAACCGGTACTTCAAAAAAAATTTGAAACGCCATGGAGCATATGAGATGTTCCAAGAGCTGAAATTGGTATTTCAGACTCATGCCCGTGTCGAGAGGTATGAGACCTCTGACAAGTACTTCGCCTAAAATATGGAGGAGAATTGCTCACGTAGTGAGCATGTGCTCGGAATGTCTGAGTACTACAATCGCTTGAATCAAGTGGGAGTTAATCTTCCAGATAAGATAGTGATTGACAGAGTTCTCTAATCACTATCACCAAGTTACTGGAACTTCGTGATGAACTATAATCTGCAAGGGATTACAAAAACGTTTCCTGAGCTCTTCGTGATGCTGAAATCGACGAAGCTAGAAATCAAGAAAAATCATCAAGTGTTGATGACTAAAAAAGACCACTAGTTTCAAGAAAAGGGCAAAGGGAAGGAAAGGGAACTTCAAGAAGAATGGCAAGCAAGTTGTCACTTCCGTGAAGAAGCTCAAAGCCGGACCTTAGCGTAAAACTGAGTGCTTCTATTGCAAGGGAAATGGTCACTGGAAATGGAACTACCCCAAATATGTGGCGGATAAGAAGGATGGCAAAGTGAACAAAGGTATATTTGATATACAGGTTATTTATGTGTACCTTACTAGTGCTCATAGTAGCCCCTGGGTATTTGATACCTGTTCGGTTGCTAAGATTAGTAACCCGAAACAAGAGTTGCAGAGTAAATAGAAACTAGTTGATGGTGAAGTGACGATGTGTGTTGGAAATGGTTCCAAGATTGATATGATCATCATCGCACACTCCCTATACTTTCGGGATTAGTGTTGAACCTAAATAAATGTTATTTGGTGTTTGCGTTAAGCATGAATATGATTATATCATGTTTATTGCAATACGATTATTCATTTAAGAAAGAGAATAATTGTTATTATGTTTACATGAATAAAACCGTCTATGGTCATATACCCAATGTTGATGGTTTATTGAATCTCGATAGTAGTGATACACATATTCATAATATTGATGCCAAAAGATGCAAAGTTGATAATGATAGTGCATCATACTTGTGGCACTGCCATTTAGGTCATATTGGTGTAAAGCGCATGAAGATACTCCACGCTGATGGGCTTTTGGAATCACTTGATTATGGACCATTTGATACTTGCGAACCGTGCCTTATGGGCAAGATGACTAAAACTCCGTTCTCCGGAACAATGGAACGAGCTAATGACTTACTGGAAATAATACGTACCGATGTATGCGGTCTGATGAGTGTTGAGGCTCGCGGCAGGTATCATTTTTTTCTGACCTTCACAGATGATTTGAGAAGATATGGGTATATCTACTTAATGAAACACAAGTCTGAAACATTTGAAAAGTTGAAAGAATTTCAGAGTGAAGTGGAGAATCATTGTAACAAGAAAGTAAAGTTTCTACGATCTGATTGTGGAGGTGATTATTTGAGTTACTAATACGTCTCCAATGTATCTATAATTTTTGATTGTTCCATGCTGTTATATTATCATTCTTGGATGTTTTACAATCATTTTATATTATTTTTTGGTACTAACCTATTGACATAGTGCCAAGTGCCAGTTGCTGTTTTCTGCATGTTTTTTACATCATAGGAAATCAATATCAGACAAAGTCCAAATGCCACGCAACTTTACGATGATTTTTTATGGACCAAAAGGAAGAAGTTGGGCCTTGGTTACACCCATGGGAGTCCCGAGGAGGGGACAACCCACCAGGGCGCACCAGGAGGCCCAGGCGCGCCCTAGTTGGTTGTGCCCACCTCGGGTGCCCCCCGGACCGCCTCTTTGCTCTATAAATACCCCAATATTCCAGAAACCCTAGGGGAGTCGACGAAATATTCATCCAGCCGCCGCAGAGTCCAGAACCACCAGATCCAATCTAGACACCATCACGAAGGGGTTCACCACTTCCATTGGTGCCTCTCCTATGATGCGTGAGTAGTTCTTTGTAGACCTACGGGTCCGTAGTTAGTAGCTAGATGGCATCCTCTCCCTCTCTTGATTATCAATACAATGGTCTCTTGGAGATCCATATGATGTAAGTCTTTTGGTGGTATGTTTGTTGGGATCCGATGAACTTTGAGTTTATGATCAGATCTATGTGTTTATTCATGAAAGTTATTTGAGTCTTCTTTGATCTCTTATATTCATGATTGCTTATAGCCTCGTATTTCTTCTCCGATATTTGGGTTTTGTTTGGCCAACTTGACCTATTTATCTTGCAATGGGAAGAGGTGCACTGTAGTGGGTTCGATCTTACGGTGCTTGATCCCAGTGACAGAAAGGGAACCGACACGTATGTATCGTTGCTACTAAGGATAAAAAGATGGGATCCATATCTGCCACAGTAGATAAACGGATCTTGTCTACATCATGTCATCGTTCTTATTGCATTACTCCGTTTTCTCATGAACTTAATACACTAGATGCATGCTGGATAGCGGTCGATGTGTGGAGTAATAGTAGTAGATGCAGGCAGGAGTCGGTCTACTAATCTTGGACGTGATGCCTATGTAATTGAAAGTGCAGCTATCCTTGGGTGGTTTTTTGGTAATTCCTAACAACATATAGCTCATTGAGCTAATGCTATTTTGAGATAAATATTTCAGGAAAGCTTAATGATTGGCATTGCATGGATGAGAAAAGTGGATCCCTCAAAATGCTAAGGACAAAAGGATTGGCTCAAGCTCAAAGCAAAAGACTCTACATTTTCTATTTTAGTGATCCAAGCTCACATTGAGTCTATAGGAAAAGCCAATACTATCAAGGAGGGATGAGGTGTTGCTTAATGAGGCTCTTGCTCAAAATGCTTAGTGATATGCTCCAAAGCCTTCAACTACTTTCTCATATCCACATATGACCCAAACCAAAAGTCAAACTCGGCCCCACCGATTATTTCTATCCGGCGCCACCAAGTTCAGATGTCATAGCCACTTCCACATTCCCTAGTCAAATCGGTCTCACCGGTAGGGATCTCGGTCTCACTGAGATGGGATTGTAATCTCTCTGTTTCCCTTCGTAACATTTCGGTCCAACCGAGATGAGCAATCGGTCCCACCGAGATTGCAGTGCAAACTCTCTGTTTCCCTTTCGTAACGTTTCGGTCTCACCGAGATGAGCGAATCGGTCCCACCGAGTTTGCTTGACCAACTCTCTGGTTAGCTTATTACCAAAATCGGTCCTACCGAGTTTGTGTAATCGGTCTCACCGAGATTACGTTATGCCCTAACCCTAACCATATCGGTCCCACCGAGTTGACATGTCGGTCCCACCGAGTTTACATGTCGGTCCCACCGAAAATCCTAACGGTCACATTATTTGTTAAATCGGTCCGACTGAGTTTCATGATTCGATCCCACCGAGATTGGTAAGTTGTGTGTAACGGTTAGATTTTGTGTGGAGGCTATATATACCCCTCCACCCACTCTTCATTCGTGGAGAGAACCATCAGAACATGCCTACACTTCCAACATACATTTTCTGAGAGAGAACCACCTACACTTTTGTTGAGGTCAAGATAGTCCATTCCTACCATATGAATCTTGATCTCTAGCCTTCCCCAAGTTGCTTTCCACTCAAATCTTCTTTCCACTAATTCCAAATCCTGTGAGAGAGAGTTGAGTGTTGGGGAGACTATCATTTGAAGCACAAGAGTAAGGGGTTCATCACCAACACACCATTTGTTACTTCTTGGAGAGTGGTGTCTCCTAGATTGGCTAGGTGTCACTTGGGATCCTCCGACAAGATTGTGGAGTTGAACCAAGGAGTTTGTAAGGGCAAGGAGATCGCCTACTTTGTGAAGATCTACCCTAGTGAGGCAAGTCCTTCGTGGGCGACGGCCATGGTGGGATAGACAAGGTTGCTTCTTCATGGACCCTTCGTGGGTGGAGCCCTCTGTGGACTCACACAGCCGTTATCCTTCATGGGTTGAAGTCTCAATCAACGTGGATGTACGATAGCACCACCTATCGGAACCACGACAAAAACATCCGTGTCTCCAATTGCGTTTGCCTTCTCAAACTCCTCCCCTTTACCTTCATATGCAATTATTTTACATTCCGCTGCTACACTCTTAGAATTGCATGTGTAGGTTGATTGCTTGACTTGTGCTAAGTTGCTAAAATCTGCCAAGAACTAAAATTGGGAAAAGGCTAGATTTTTATTTTGTCAAGTAGTCTAATCACCCCCCCCTCTAGAGACACTTTCGATCCTACAAGTGGTATCAGAGCTATGGTCTCCATTTGCTTTGATTTCCATAGCTTTTGGTAGTCATAGCCTTGGTTTCACAACCTAGGAGAGTATGCCGTCTAGCGAGGGAAATTACCACCGTAGAGGTCCTTACTTTGATGGTACTAATTTTGCTAGTTGGAAGCATAAGATGAAAATGCATATTCTTGGACATAACCCCGCCGTTTGGGCTATTGTGTGTATTGGCTTGCAAGGTGAATTCTTTGATGGGAGAGAACCGAACCGTGAAGCTACCGCGGAAGAGTTGAAGATGCTGCAATACAACGCTCAAGCTTGTGATATCCTCTTCAACGGATTGTGCCCCGAAGAATTCAACAAAATCAGCTGTCTTGAGAATGCAAAGGAAATTTGGGATACTTTGATTGACATGCACGAAGGTACCGACTCCATCAAGGAATCCAAATTGGATGTGCTTCAAAGTCAACTTGACAAGTTCAAAATGAAGGATGGTCAAGGCATCGCTGAGATGTACTCTAGGCTTGCACTCATCACAAATGAGATTGCCGGCTTAGGAAGTGAAGAGATGACTGACAAATTCATCATCAAGAAGATCCTAAGAGCTTTGGATGGAAAATATGATACCGTGTGCACGTTGATCCAAGTGATGCCCAATTACAAAGACCTCAAGCCAACGGAAGTCGTTGGAAGAATTGTTGCTCATGATATGTCACTCAAGGATAAGGAGGAGCTCCACAACAAGTCAAGTGGTGCTTACAAAGCCTCATGTGAAGCTCCCACATCACCAAGTGAGAAACAAACCTTCAATGAAGAATTGAGCCTAATGGTGAAGAACTTCAACAAGTTTTACAAGAGTAGGATCAAGGAAAGAAGTTCCAAGTCAAGGTCCTACAATGACAAAAGATCTTCTAGTCGTGAGCGTAATTGCTACAATTGTGGAGACCCGGACACTATTCCAATGAGTGTACGGCACCCTACAAAAGAAGAGAAGATTCTCCAAAAAGAAGAAGTAGAAGAGAAGAATCACCATCAAGAGAAAGAAGGAGTAGAGATGATCGTTATGAACGAAGAACATCCAGGATAAGCAAGGATTCAGAAAGGAAGGACAAGTCATCAAGGAGCTACACAAAACAAAGACATCAAGCTCATGTTGGTGAATGGGTATCCGGCTCTGACTCCGACAATCACTCCGAGAGAAGCTATCACTCCGACTCCGAATATACTCAAGATGAAGGTGTTGCCGGTCTAGCACTTGTGTCAACCAACTCCTACGACATATTTGATTCACCAAATGAAGAACTTGGAAGATGCTTCATGGCTAAAGGCCCAAAGGTAACACACCCCGAGTATGTTGATTTCAATAGTGATGAAGATGACTTGTTAGGTGATGATGATTTACTTGTTGACAACTCTAGTGATGAATACTATGATGAAACGTCAAATAATCATGCTAATCAAGATAAAATGAATGACAATGATAAGGAGAAGATTGAGCTCCTAACTAAAGAACTAAACACTCTTAAGTTATCTCATGAAACTATCTTAGGAGATCATCGAGAACTTTTAAGGACTCATGAGAAGTTACGCTTTGAAAAGCTCAACCTTGAGCAAGAACATGAGTTTTTAAAGGCAATCAATGATGATCTTCGCAAGAAAAGTTCTTCTTACATTGCCAAGCGTTTACTCTTATCTACTTACATGCCTCAAGTCAAGTCTAGTAACAAGAACAAGAAAGATTCTTCCTCTAGTAGTAACAATAATCATGCTAAATCCAATGGTGTTGCTTCTAGTAGTTCTCTTGATTCCACTAATGATTCTCTTAGCCAAGTTACACTTGAGCAAGAAAATAGCTTATTGAAGGGAATTATAGAGAAAGATGTTTACAAGAGCGTTGCCGGGAGTAAGCAATTCGAGGAAATTGTACGCAAGCAAGAAGGCACCGGAAGGACCAAGGTGTTGGTTTTGAACAAAATTTCAATGCCAATGGAGTTTAGTGGGAAGAAGATCAATACCCCAAGACGAAGTTTGTTCCTCAACAAGAGAATTATGACCCTACTTCTTTCAAAGGAACACAAGCTCAAGATGATCTTCCACCACAAGACCACAGGCAAAAAGGCAAGGACAAGCTTCAAGAGGAGATTGATGCATTTGAAGAAGCTCCTAAGGCCTTGGTCAAGTGGGTTCCCAAGACTACATCAAGTTCTACTTCATCGAGTACAACTACAACTCCAAGGATTCCTATCAAGATGATGTGGATCTCGAATAAGAAGAACTAGAGACTTCTTGAGGGTGACTCCGCCAACATACTTCACTCTTATCATTTTGGCGAGGACAAGTGCAATCAACTTCCACATCTAGCACTAGTTCAAGGAGTCACAAACCCTCTTGTTGGTAAGATAAGGGACAAGGTAACCAAATGCTTTCATGGACATCATCTTGTGTGTGCATCACTCTATGTCTATGGATATCCTTCTTTGTTCCTTGTGGGACTAACCCATGTAGGCATTGAAAGTGCAATTCACTCCAAAGGATTGCTCCAAATGATCTACATCAACATTGAGCATCCACATCTTCAACACCTACATGAAGTCATCATCGACAAAACCCAAAGTTAGTCCATCCCTCTTAGGGGGGATCTCACATCTAGGGGGGAGCTTTACTCTAAGAATTGAGCTAAAGAAACTCTAATGGTGTGAACATAACAATGCTTTATGTAAAAGTGGTAAACCCACTTGTGCTTAAACGATGAGTATGACCTATGATCAAATGTTCTCATTTGACTCCTAAGTCAATATACTCATATATAGATGACCTAGTCATCGCCAACTGTTTGATAGATGCTAGAATTGTGTGTGCATGCTTTGTCACATATTTCATTTGCCATTTTATTATGTGAGCATGTTGGTTGCATAATTTACTCATTCGAGAACATCCACTTGTAGCTTTGATTGTTTGGTTTCTTTTCTTTTGCCAAGTGGATGGACAAGAATGCCTAAGAAACTTCTCTAGCTATCTATGCTTTTCTTTTCTCAAACTCTATTCATGCTATATCACAAAGTGATCAAGTCAGATTCGAACCACTCTGTGTGAGGAGCACTCGGAGTCCCCGATTCGTCATAGACTTAAACTTCCAAAACCTCTTTGTGCGTTTCGGTCTGACCGATTCATTCATTTTGGTCATACCGAGATCACTAAGTTGATCTAGGTTTTCAATCTCGGTGCAACCGATTAGAACTTTTCGGTCACACCGAGTTATAGTAACTGCTTGCAGTAATGCATCTCGGTGCCACCGAGTTGTTTCACTCGGTCACACCGACAGGGTCAGGATATATATACCCCCGGGCCAAAGTTTGGAATTTTTTCCAAAACCCTTCGCCCGCGGACAGCCTGCTCTGCCTCATCGGGTCTCCAAATCGTCCTCCTCATCACCAGCGACTTCCCGCCGCCGGTCTCCGCCGCCATCAACGGGATTCTGCTCCGCCGTTGCCGCCGTATCAAGTCCATCGCTGCATTAGGGTATGGATTTGACCTTTGTGCTATTATTAACTCCGATTCCTAGCACATTGCATTGCCATGAATCTTGCCACGTTTGAAATCTTCCTATCCAGCAAAACTCCTCCGTAGATTGGTCTTGGTTTGAAAATTTAGGGTTAGGTTTCCGCCGAATTCATCTCGGACCGACAGAGTTGTAGAAATTGGTCTCACCGATTTGGCTCAGGCCATTGCACATGTGATTCTCGGTCTGACCGAGAATTGCAAATTGGTGTGACCGAGATCATTTTTTTGTGAAACCCTAGCAGTCTCGGTGCCACCGAACAGTGACTCGGTTTGACCGAGTTAACTAGTTTAGGTTCCAAAAGCTGCTTCGGTATCACCGACTTTACAAATCGGTAGCTCCGAAATGCTTTATGTGGAAAACTAAAACTAAGTTTTTGACTCATATTTTGCAAAAACCTATGTGCTTTCTGATGCTCATCTACTCTACCTCATCTACATCTATTCACAGGGTCTGCTGTCAGTGTTTGCATCATGTCAGATAAGAGTGACAGTCAGAACAAGTCTGAGGAGCAAGTTCATATGAGTGAGGGCACTAGTCCCTCCAGTACCTCAGATGATGGTAGCAGGAGCACACCCAGCAATTTACCCAAGGCAGCCACCAGGGCAAGGAAGAAGAGAACCTCAGATTCTGAAGATGAGGACTATGTGGCTATTGAAGATGAGGCTACTACTAAGAAGAAGGTGCTGAAAAAGGAGTATGACACAGCTGCATCCACTAAGCTAGGAATGAAAACAAAGGTTCCTGCCAAAAGAATTCCAATGTCTAAGGCCAGAGCCTCTACTCAAGTAACTTTGGGATCTGAACCCAAAGAACCAGTTGTGGCTGAGAAGAAAAGGAAAGAAAGGGTCAAAAAGACAATGGCCAGAGATCTTGTGGATATGCCCCACACATTCAGGAGCTCATAAACTCCAAGATGGGCACAGTCACATATCTTTTGGACAAGGAGCACCTGCCCATCTACCCTGATTTTGAGAACAACACCATTGTGATGGATGAAAATGAACCATCATCTGTGCAAGCACAAGAGAAGAAAGAGAAAGCAAGGGCTGAGAAAGCTGCAAAGATGCCAAGTGCTGAAGAGGCATCTCAGATTTTCTTGAAGAGCAAGCAAGAATAGCTTGGCTACTTGATTGCCTCCACCTTGAGGATTTAGAAGGGCTTGGCCACCCTAACTCAAAACCAGGAGAGCTTGGAGAGAACCATAGAGCAAAAGTTTTATGCTCTTGATGTTAAAGTTACTGAGATCCAAACTGCAGTTGAGCAACTTCAGGAGGATGTGGAGGAGAAGAAGGGAAAGTCTACCACAGATGCTTTTGCTAGAGTGCCCAGAGGACAGAGATCTGCTGCAGTGCCTGTTCCAGACATCATAGTTACATCATCTGCACCAGCTACAGCTTCAGTGCCACCAGCTCCAGCAGCCACTCCACCAGCTCCAGCTACGGCTTCAGTGCCACCAGCTCCAGCAGCCACTCCACCAGCTCCAGCTACAGCTTCAGTGCCACCAGCTCCAGCAGCCACCCCACCAGCTCCAGCTACATCAACAGAAGCTTTCATCCTTGGAGCCATCTCTACACCATCACATGAAGACCAAGCCTGAGAGTCGTTTAGCAATATGCATTTTTTTGTGAACTTTTTGGTAACTTGTTGCCAAAGGGGGAGAAAAATGTATAGATTATAGGTTTCGAGAGAGATTGTTGCTTTTGATCTCTCTTGTCCTTTTGGTGGTTGAACTTCATTATTCGCGTGTTTGCTTGTTTGCTTGATACATTATGCCTTTTGTGAGATACTTGGATGATCATGTGTTTGATCATATGCTATGCTACATTAATGCTTGTTGGATGATATTATCTCTTATATCCTTATATGACCATTCACTTTGCTTGGTGATGAGTGCATGTGCTTAATTATTATCATTTTGAGCGCTCCACCAAGATGTATGTGACATGGAAGAGTAACCCATGATCCTAACTCATTGTGCATTTGTAGTCCAAAGCAAATTCTAAATAATGCACAAATTTAGGGGGAGCTCTTACTTATCACATACTTCTCAAAGCGACGATGTTTTTCAATCTTATTATCATTTGTCGAAGCTTTGATCTATATGTTGTCATCAATTACCAAAAAGGGGGATATTGAAAGTGCAACTATCCCTGGGTGGTTTTGGTAATTCCTAACAACATATAGCTCATTGAGCTAATGCTATTTTAAGATAAATATTTCAGGAAAGCTCAATGATTGGCATGGCATGGATGAGAAAAGTGGATCCCTCAAAATGCTAAGGACAAAAGGATTGGCTCAAGCTCAAAGCACAAGACTCTATATTTTCTATTTTAGTGATCCAAGATCACATTGAGTCTGTAGGAAAAGCCAATACTATCAAGGAGGGGTGAGGTGTTGCTTAATGAGGCTCTTCCTCAAAATGCTTAGTGATATGCTCCAAAGCCCTCAACTACTTTCTCATATCCACATATGACCCAAACCAAAAGTCAAACTCGGCCCCACCGATTCTTTCTATCCGGCGCCACCGAGTTTAGATGTCATAGCCACTGCCATAATCCCTAGTCAAATCGGTCTCACCGATAGGGATCTCGGTCTCATCGAGATGGGATTGTAATCTCTCTGTTTCCCTTCATAACGTTTCGGTCCAACTGATATGAGCGATCGGTCCCACCGAGATTGCAATGCAAACTCTCTGTTTCCCTTTCGTAATGTTTCGGTCTCACCGACATGAGCGAATCGGTCCCATCGAGTTTGCCTGACCAACTCTCTGGTTAGCTTATTACCAAAATCGGTCCCACCGAGTTTGTGTAATCGGTCTCACCAAGATTACGTTATGCCCTAACCCTAACCATATAGGTCCCACCGAGTTGACATGTCGGTCCCACCGAAAATCCTAACGGTCACATTATTTGTTAAATCGGTTCGACCGAGTTTCATGATTCGGTCCCACCAAGATTGGTAAGTTGTGTGTAACGGTTAGATTTTGTGTGGAGGCTATATATACCCCTCCACCCGCTCTTCATTCATGGAGAGAGCCATCAGAACATGCCCACACTTCCAACATACATTTTCTGAGAGAGAACCACCTACACTTGTGTTGAGGTCAAGATATTCCATTCCTACCATATGAATCTTGATCTCTAGCCTTCCCAAGTTGCTTTCCACTCAAATCTTCTTTCCACCAAATCCAAATCATGTGTGAGAGAGAGAGTTGAGTGTTGCGGAGACTATCATTTGAAGCACAAGAGCAAGGAGTTCATCATCAACACACCATTTGTTACTTCTTGGAGAGTGGTGTCTCCTAGATTGGCTAGGTGTCACTTGGGAGCATCCAACAAGATTGTGGAGTTGAACCAAGGAGTTTGTAAGGGCAAGGAGATCGCCTACTTCGTGAAGATCTACCCTAGTGAGGCAAGTCCTTCGTGGGCGACGGCCTTTGTGGCCCTTCATGGGTGGAGCCCACCGTGGACTCGGGCAGCCGTTACCCTTCGTGGGTTGAAGTCTCCATCAACGTGGATGTACAATAGCACCACCTATTAGAACCACGACAAAAACATCCGTGTCTCCAATTGCGTTTGCCTTCTCAAACTCCTCCCCTTTACCTTCATATGCAATTGTTTTACATTCCACTTCTACACACTTAGAATTGCATGTGTAGGTTGATTGCTTGACTTGTGCTAAGTTGCTAAAATCTGCCAAGAAATAAAATTGGAAAAGGCTCGATTTTTATTTGGTCAAGTAGTCTAATCACCCCCCTCTAGACATACTTTTGATCCTACAGTAATGATCATTGCCTGGATATCATCATGATTATTTGAAGTTCTATCAATTGCCCAACAGTAATTGTTTTCCCACCGTTTGCTATTTTTCTCGAGAGAAGCCACTAGTGAAACCTACGCCCCCCGGGTCTATTTTCATCATATTTGCCTTTGTGATCTATTTTCTCTTGCATTTATTTTCAGATCTATTAAACCAAAAATACAAAAATACCTCGCTGCAATTTATTCTTATTTATTTTATTTGGCGTTTGATCTATCAATCTACTACAAATTTACCTCACGTCCTTTGCCTATCTTGAGGCGTCGTACCCCGAAAGGGATTGCCAACCCCTTTAACACGTCGGGTTGCGAGGTATTGTTCTTTGTGTGCAGGGGTTGTTTACGTTGTGTTGCTTGGTTCTCCTACTGGTTCGATAACCTGTGTTTCATATCTGAGGGAAATACCTACCACCGCTGTGCTGCATCATCCCTTCCTCTTTGGGGAAATACCACATAGCTTCAAGCGACATCGAAAGGAATTTATGGCGCCATTGCAGGGGAAGATCTTCAACATCAACCAGGATCCAAATCACAAATCTCATCTCCTCGCAATTTACATTATTTGTCATTTGCCTCTCGTTTTCCTCTCCCCCACTTCACAAAAAATTGTCGTTTTATTCTCCCTCTTTTTCGTTCACCGTTTTCTCATCAGATCTATTTGTGTTCTTGTTTCACTGTGGCTAGTTTGAATGCTCCTCCTTTGTTACCAGACTTTGAAGTTCTATACTTCAAACAAACACAAGGAGAGAATTTGAAAGATGCTTGGTACAGGCTTATGGAATCTTATCATGTTTGCAACCTAAAGGGTGATGCAAAAAATTTGCTTAGAAATTTTTATGTAGGATTGGCTTTGCATCATAGTCAACTCTTGGGTTTTGCCACAAAAGGGAATTTTATTGAGCTTGATGTCAATGCTGCCTATGAAATTTTAGAAGGAATTTTGGGAGTTCCACCACAAAAAAAAGGGTTTTCTTTCACCCTAGAGGTAGTCCAAATTTTGGACAAACTCGGTGATTTTCATAAACATAGGTGTAATTACAAAAATATAATGAACCTCTCAAGCATCTCAATGGTAGTATCAATCGTATGAACACTTTGATTTCTCTTTGCAATAAACGGTTGGATATTTTGGATGTCAAGATGGTTTCTTTTCTGGAAAATTTAGGGAAGCGCAAAGTGCCTCCCGGGTTTGAAAAGACCCTTTCTAAAGTAGCAAATATAACGAAAGGCAACGCTTAGATCTACGCGTTATGCCTAGCTAGGGGCGTAAAACGATAGCGCTTGTTGGGAGGCAACCCAATGAAAAAAATTTATTTTTGCCTTTTGCTTTCTGTTCTTGAGTGTTAGCACAATTATGCTACTGTTATAATTGTGTTTTTTGTGTTTTAATTAGTGTTTGTGCCAAGCAATGCCTTTGGGAAGACTTGGGTGAAAGTTTATTTGATCTTGCTGAAAAACAGAAACTTTTGCACTCACAAGATTCGTTGTCATTTTTTACAGAAGAGTGGTTTTAAGTTGATTATTTTTGCAGAGGATTAATAGAAAAATTCCTCACGTCCACAAATTTATTTCATAATTTTTCGAGTTACAGAAGTATTCAAAATTTTCAGATTGCTACAGACTGTTCTGTTTTTGACAGATTTTGTTTTCTCTGTGTTCTGTGCTTGTTTTGATGATTCTATGGTTTTCTTTAATGATTTTTTGTCATAGAAAAGTTGGAACAAAATAAGAATAGGTTTTCTATAGTGCTTATACGAGTGGTTTGGTTTCTTATACTAACGGATCTCACGAAGGTTTTGTTTGAGTTTTGTGTGATTGAAGTTTTCAAGTTTTGGGTTATATTACGATGGATGAAGGAATAAGTATATGCAAAAGGCTAAGTTTGGGGATGCCCGAGGCACCCCAAGATAATATTCAAAGAATTAGCAAGCTACTAAGCTTGGGGATGCCCCCGAGTGGCATCCCCGCTTTCTTCTAACGACCATCGGTATTTTACTTGAAACTATATTTTTATTCGTCACATGATATGAGTTTTGCTTGGAGCGGTTTTGTATGATATAAGTCTTTGCTTGTTTTGCTTTGTTTTTTAAGTGTCGAATCCTTGCTGGACACACCCTTTTTAGAGAGCCAAAAAATTATGCTATGCTTGCTCCTATGCTTCACTTAAATTTTTAGAGCCATGGACTTGCTCTAGTACTTCACTTATATCTTTTTGAGCACGGTGTGCTTTCTTAATTTTGAAGAAATGCTCTCATGCTTCACTTAGATTTATTTGGGAGTTAGTAAATTTTGAAGAAATTCTCTCTTGCTTCACTTAGATTAATTTGAGAGAAAGAAAAAAAACTATGCTCATGATCTTCACTTATATTTGTTTGAGCTTACCAAAAGCAACACATGAAAATAGTTCCAAAGTGATAGATATCCAAGGAGGATATAATAAAAACTTTCATGAAGATCATTGGACAAAATAAACTTGATTCTTAGCAACAGTTTTGAGATATGACGATATGATATATGGGTCATGTTGATGAGTAATTGTGCTTTAGTAAGAATATTGATGTTAAGGTTTGTGATTCCCTATGCAAGCATGAAAGTCAATAATTATGCAATGAAATTTATATCCTACTTATGGTGCATATTCGGTGTTACTTATGCTTAATGCTTGGGTACAAGATTTTTCTCTTTTTGGTTGGTTACTTCTCAATCTTTTTGCTAGCCTTCATTTTGCACTAAGTATGATCACTACATGTGCATCCAAAACCCGTTAAACCAGTTTTGCCATATGAGTCCACTATACCTACCTATGTGCGGTATTTCTATCAAGCAAATTTGCATGTGCCATCTCTAATGTTCAAAATAAATTTCTCTTTTGTGTGCTCTACTACTCGCGAGGCGGTAAAGGGTAGCCAATATTTTCCATGCTAGATGTGTTATTCTCACGATGAGTGTTTATTCACTTGTCATTGCACGAGAGTACGGCAAAGGTATTAGGGATGCCCAGTCTCGAAATGAAAATTGAATTTACTTTATGTTGTCAAATAATAAATTCCTTGGAAAGTGTTGGTATGGAAGGCACCCGTGGATAAGGCTAGCCATGGAAAGTGAAAGTTATGGTGGAAAAAGGGATACACTTTATTTTCTGTTTGGGAACCGCCTATGATGTATCTAGCATGGAAAGTGTTGGAATGCTCCAAGTTGTTTTCGTTGGTAGGAAAAGTATGCCTCTCAAAAATAATTTTATCTCTCAATTTAAGCTTGGAGCTCTGGCACCTCTACAAATCACTACTTCCCTCCATGAAGGGCCTTTCTTTTACTTATGCAATTTCTATTTTGAATTTGAGTCTCCATCTTCTCTTATAAAGCACCAACTAAGGGGCAATATGATCGTATTTGAGCATTGGTTGTAGCTAATATTCGAGTGTGTTTCATGAATGGATCAATGATTGAGCATGATGGGATAGGGATAACTTGCTTTAGTGTTGATATTTTGAAAGACATGGTTGCTTGTTGGTATGCTTGAGTATTAAAGTCTTCATGTCAAAACTAGAATATTGCTTTGAATCATATAAAAGTCCATATGTCCATGCTACAAAGAAAAGAATGTGATGAACATGTTAGGTAGCATTCCACATCAAAAATCCTGTTTTTATCATTTACCTACTCAAGGACGAGCGGGAATTAAGCTTTGGGATGCTGATACGTCTCCAACGTATCTATAATTTTTGATTGTTCCATGCTATTATATTATCATTCTTGGATGTTTTACAATCATTTTATAGTCATTTTATATCATTTTTTGGTACTAACCTATTGACATAGTGCCAAGTGCCAGTTGTTGTTTTCTGCATGTTTTTTACATCATAGGAAATCAATATCAGTCGGAGTCCAAATGCCATGCAACTTTACGATGATCTTTTATGGACCAAAAGGAAGAAGTTGGGCCCTAGTTGCACCTGGGGGGAGTCATGAGGAGGGGAAAACCCACCAGGCCGCGCCAGGAGGCCCAGGCGTGCCCTGGTGGGTTGTGCCCACCTTGGGTACCCCCGGACTGCCTCTTTGCTCTATAAATATCCCAATATTCCAGAAACCCTAGGGGAGTCGTCGAAATATTCATCCAGCCGCCACAGAGTCCAGAACCACCAGATCCAATATAGACACCATCACGGAGGGGTTCACCACTTCCATTGGTGCCTCTCCTATGATGCGTGAGTAGTTCTTTGTAGACCTACGGGTCCATTGTAAGTAGCTAGATGGCTCCTCTCTCTCTCTCTCTCTCTCTCTCTCTCTCTCTCTTTATTATCAATACAATGGTCTCGTTGAGATCCATATGATGTAAGTCTTTTGGCGGGTGTTTGTTAGGATTCGATGAACTTTGAGTTTATGGTCAGATCTATGTTTTTATCCATGAAAGTTATTTGAGTCTTCTTTGATCTCTTATATGCATGATTTCTTATAGCCTCGTATTTCTTCTCTGATATTTGGGTTTTGTTTTGCCAAGTTGATCTATTTATCTTGCAATGGGAAGAGGTGCCCGGTAGTGGGTTCGATCTATTTATCTTGATCCCAGTGACAAAAAGGAAACCGACACGTATGTATCGTTGCTACTAAGGATAAAAATATGGGATCCATATCTCCTGCAATAGATAAACGGATCTTGTCTACATCATGTCATCGTTCTTATTGCATTACTCCGTTTTCTCATGAACCTAATACACTAGATGCATGCTGGATAGCGGTCGATGTGTGGAGTAATAGTAGTAGATGCAGGCAGGAGTCAGTTTACTAATCTTGGACGTGATGCCTATGTAATGATCACTGCCTGGATATCGTCATGATTATTTGAAGTTCTATCAATTGCCCAACAGTAATTGTTTTCCCACCATTTGCTATTTTTCTCGAGAGAAGCCACTAGTGAAACCTACGGCCCCGGGTCTCTTTTCATCATATTTGCCTTTGCGATCTATTTTCTCTTGCATTTATTTTCAGATCTATTAAAGCAAAAATACAAAATTGAAAAATAACTTGCTGCAATTTATTCTTATTTATTTTATTTGGCATTCGATCTATCAATCTACTACAAATTTACCTCACGTCCTTTGCCTATCTTGAGGCGCCGTACCCCGAAAGGGATTGACAACCCCTTTAACACGTCGGGTTGCGAGGTGTTGTTCTTTGTGTGCAGGGGTTGTTTACATTGTGTTGCTTGGTTCTCCTACTGGTTCGATTACCTTAGTTTCATATCTGAGGGAAATACCTATCACCGTTGTGCTGCATCATCCCTTCCTCTTTGGGGAAATACTGACGTAGCTTCAAGCGACATCAGTTACGAGTTTGGCCTTCATTTAAAACAATGTGGAATAGTTTCAAAGCTCACGCCACCTGGAACACCACAGCATAATGGTGTGTCTGAACGTCGTAACCGTACTTTATTAGATATGGTGCAATATATGATGTCTCTTACCGATTTACCACTATCTTTTTGGGATTATGCATTAGAGACAGCTGCATTCACGTTAAACAGGGCACCGTCAAAATCCGTTGAGACCATGCCGTATGAACTGTGGTTTGGCAACAAACCTAAGCTGTCGTTTCTTGAAGTTTGGGGCTGCGATGCTTATGTGAAAAAGCTTCAACCTGATAAGCTCGAGCCCAAATTAGAGAAATGTGTCTTCAGAGGATACCCAAAAGAAATTGTTGGGAACACCTTCTATCACGGATCTGAAGGCAGGATATTTGTTGCTAAGAATGGATCCTTTCTAGAGAATGAGTTTCTCTCAAAAGAAGTGAGTGGGAGGAAAGTAGAACTTGATGAGGTAATTGTACCTTCTCCCGAATTGGGAAGTAGATCATCACAGAAATCACCTCCAGTGATTCCTACACCAATTAGTGAAGAAGCTAATGATGATGATCATGAAACTTCAGATCAAGTTACTACCAGACCTCATAGGTCAACCAGAGTACAGTCTGCACCAGAGTGGTACGGTAATCCTATTTTGGAAATCATATTACTAGACCATGATAAACCTACAAAATATGAGGAAGCGATGATGAGCCCAGATTCCGCAAAATGGCTTGAGGCCATGAAATCTGAGATGGGATCCATGTATGAGAACAGAGTGTGGACTTTGGTGGACTTGCCCGATGATCGGCAAGCCATAAAAAAATAAACAGATCTTCAAGAGGAAGAAGGACGCTGATAGTAGTGTTACTATCTACAAAGCTCGACTTATCGCAAAAGGTTTATGACAAGTTCAAGGTGTTGACTACAATGAGATTTTCTCAACTGTAGCGTGCTTAAATCCGTCTGAATCATGTTAGCAGTTGCCATATTTTATTAAATCTGGCAAATGGATGTCAAAACTGCATTCCTTAAATGGATATTTCTTAAAGAAGAGTTGTATATGATGCAACCAGAAGGTTTTGTCGATCCTAAAGTTACTAACAAGGTGTGCAAGCTCCAGCGATCCATCTATGGACTGGTGCAAGCATCTCGGAGTTGGAATATACACTTTGATGAGTTGATCAAAGCATATAGTTTTATATAGACTTGCGGTGAAGCCTGTATTTACAAGAAAATGAGTGGGAGCACTACAACTTTTCTGATAAGTATATGTGAATGACATGTTGTTGATCTAAAATGATGTAGAATTTTCTACAAAGCAAAGGAGATTTTCAAAGAAAGACCTCGGTGAAGCTACTTACATATTGGGCATCAAGATCTATAGAGATAGATCAAGATGCTTGATAAGATTTTTCAATGAGTACATACCTTGCCAAGATTTTGAAAGAGTTCAAAATGGATCAGTCAAAGAAGGAGTTTTTGCCTATATTACAAGGTGTAAAGTTGAGTAAGACTCAAAGCCCGACCACGGCAGAAGATAGAAAGAGAATGAAACTCATTCCCTATGCCTTAGTCATAGGTTCTATAAAGTATGCCATGCTCTGTACCAGACCAGTTGTGTGCCTTGCTATGAGTTTGGCAAGGGGGTACGATAGTGATCCAGGAGTGGATCACTATATAACGGTCAAAGTTATCCTTAGTTACCTAAGAGGACTAAGGAAGTATTTCTGGGTTATGGCGTGATAAAGAGTTCATCGTAAAGAGTTATGTTGATGTAAGCTTTACACCAATCTAGTGTCTTGACGAGTTCTGTACCGTACCCTTTGTGTCCGATCGAGTTCTGCGGTCTACGGCTGTATCCGACCAATTATCCAAGGCGTGGTCCACCTCTTTCTATGCTTCAATTTAGTGACGCAAGTAATGGTGGTGTTTGTTGTACTATAGGTACTGGGTTCGTTCTCTCGTTGTCAGTATGTATTGAACTACCGCAATACAGGACTAGTGGCCCCCCTGTCTATCTATTAGCCGTCTATCTATTAGACCTATCTAGAAGTAGAAGTTCATTGCATTCCCGGAGATGTAGAATCGAGTGTTTAGCTTACCGGGCATTGTGCTAAGTTTGCATCCGAATCGAAATCTGGCACGACTACTCAAACACGAAAGCTAGGGAAGGGAATAGAAGGGCGGGTAGATCAATGTGATGATAGCACCACGCCAGGCACCGAAGACGAAAGAGAAACATCGTCGGTAACACTATACGTTGTAGTCTCGCATTATCCACTGGATCCGCAGCTAACCATATATAATGCTCAATGCTATGCAAAAGCAATAAAGGGGAGATTGTCTTCTAACTAACTATATAAGTAATTTATATAACTAGATGATTCTCGTTCAAAAGATTCTCCCCATTATCATTATATAGAGAGGCGGAGGCGCGTAGCATATTGAAAGTGGGAGCAATTAGCTAGAGTAGCTCCATGCAGAGCATTCTAGACATAGAAAATTTGCAAAATACATACGGCTCTGAATTTAGCAGACCCGTTGACTAAACTTCTCTCACAAGCAAAACATGATCACACCTTAGTACTCTTTGGGTGTTAATCACATAGCGATGTGAAATCTAGTAAACCATTTGGTTGTTGGTCACATGGAGATGTGAACTACGGGTGTTAATCACATACATATGTGAACTATTGGTGTTAAATCACATGGCGATGTGAACTAGATTATTGACTCTAGTGCAAGTGGGAGACTGAAAGAAATATGCCCTAGAGGCAATAATAAAGTTGTTGTTTATATTTCCTTATATCATGATAAATGTTTATTATTCATGCTAAAATTGTATTAACCGGAAACTTAGTACATGTGTGAATACATAGACAAAACAAAGTGTCCCTAGTATGCCTCTACTTGACTAGCTCGTTAATCAAAGATGGTTATGTTTCCTGACCATAGACATGTGTTGTCATTTGATGAACGGGATCACATCATTAGAGAATGATGTGATGGACAAGACCCATCTGTTAGCTTAGCATAGTGATGGGTAAGTTTTATTGCTATTGCTTTCTTCATGATTTATACATGTTCCTCTAACTATGAGATTATGCAACTCCCAAATACCGGAGGAACACCTTGTGTGCTATCAAACGTCACAACGTATCAGGGTGATTATAAAGATGCTCTACAGGTGCCTGTGTAGGTGTTTGTTTGGTTGGTATAGATCGAGATTAGGATTTGTCACTCCATGTATCGGCAAGGTATCTCTGGGCCCTCTCGGTAGTGCTCATCACTATAAGCCTTGCAAGCAATGCGACTAATGAGTTAATTGCAGGATGAAGCATTATGGAATGAGTAAAGAGACTTTCTAGTAACGAGATTGAACTAGGTATGAAGATACCGATGATCGAATCTCGGGCAAGTAACATACCGATGACAAAGGGAACAACGTAGGTTATTGTGCGGTTTGACCGATAAAGATCTTCGTAGAATATGTAGGAGCCAATATGAGAATCCAGGTTCCGCTATTGGTTATTGCTCAGAGATGTGTCTGGATGATGTCTACATAGTTCTCAAACCCGTAGGGTCCGCACGCTTAATGTTGGATGACGATTTGTATTATGAGTTATGTGTTTTTGATGACCAAAGTTTGTTCGGAGTCCTGGGTGAGATCTCGAACATGATAAGGAGTCTCGAAATGGTCAAGACATAAATATGGATATATTGGAAGGTGGTATTCGGACACCGCAAGGGTTCCGGAGTGTATCAGGTACAAACCGGAGTACCGGAAGGGTTACCGGAACCCTGTTGTGGAAGATATGGACCATACGGGTCATGGGAGGGAGGCTAACCAGCCCACAAGGGGCTGGTGCACCCCCCACAAGGGAGGAGGCCGAATTGGACTGGGGAAAGGGGGCGCCACCCCTCTTTCCTTCTCCTACTCCCTCTCCTTCCCCCTTTCCACCCCTGGTAGGAGTGAATCCTAGTAGGAGTGGAGTCCTAGTAGGACTCCCCCCTCCCTTGGCGTGCCCCTGGTGGCCGGCCTCCTCCTCCCTCCTTTATATACGGGGGCAGGAGGGCACCCCAAACACAACATTGTCTTAGCCATGTGTGGTGCCCCCCTCCACCGTTTACTACTTCGATAGTATCATCGTAGTGCTTAGGCAAAGCCCTACGTGGATCACATCATCAACACCATCACCACTCCGTCATGTTGAAAAAACTCTCCCTCGACCCTCCACTGTATCAAGAGTTCGAGGGACGTCATCGAACTGAACGTGTGCTGAACACGGAGGTGCCGTACATTCGGTACTTGGATTGGTTGGATCATGAAGACGCTCGACTACATCAACCGCGTTAACTAATGCTTCCACTTTCGGTCTACGAGGGTACGTTTACACACTCTCCCCCTCTCGTTGCTATGCATCTCCTAGATAGATCTTGCGTGATCGTAGGATTTTTTTTTGAAATTGCATGCTACGTTCCCCAACACATCTATGTGGTGCCTGTGAGGCTGGGAAGATGACTAGAATCAAGCATACCTCGAAGACAATCATGAGTACCTCACGTCCCTTCGAGCTGCTTCACATGGACTTATTTGGCCCTACTCACTACTCTAGCCTTACTACCACTGCACATCTCTATGGCTTCGTTATTGTTGATGATTACTCAAGATACACCAGGGTACACATAATTCTCTATAAGACTGAAGTGCAGGATGTCTTCAGACGCTTTGCAAATCGGGCCATGATGAACTATGGCATCAAGATCAAGCACATCCGGAGTGATAATGGCACTGAGTTCAAGAACGTTGGCCTCGACACTTATCTTGATACTTTGGGCATCACACATGAGTTCTCTGCTCCTTAAACACCTCAGCAAAATGGCATAGTGGACCACAAGAACAGAACTCTCAATGAGATGGCACGAATAATGCTCGATGAATACAAGACTCCAAGAAAATTCTGGCCTGAAGCCATTGATACTGCATGCCACATCAACAATAGAGTATATCTTCATAAGTTCTTCAAGAAAACATCTTATGAACTTCTGACTGGTAACAAGCCAAATGTCGGTTACTTCAAAGTCTTTGGTGCTAGGTGCTGGTGAGGGAGTCCTGGACTAGGGGGTCCTCGGGCGTCTGGGCTATGCGATATGGGTCGGCTGGTGGGCCGCGAAGATACAAGACAGAAGGCCCTCCCTCGTGTCTGGATGGGACTCTCCTTTGCATGGGAGGCAAGCTTGGCGTTCTGATCATGCATCTTATTTTCTCTATGAACCGACTCTGTACAACCCTAGGTCCCTCTAGTGTCTATATAAACCCGAGGGTTTAGTCCATGGAGGCAATCACAATCATACAGGCTAGACATCTAGGGTTTAGCCATTACGATCTCGAGGTAGACCAACTCTTGTAACCCCTATACTCATCAAAGTCAATCAAGCAGGAAGTAGCGTATTACCTCCATTAAGAGGGCTCGAACCTAGGTAAACATCGTGTCGCCTGCCTCCTATTACCTTCGATCCTTAGACGCACAGTTCGGGACCCCCTACCCGAGATCTGCCAGTTTTGACACCGACATTGGTGCTTTCATTGAGAGTTCCAATGTGCCGTCACTAGAAGGCTCGATGGCTCCGTCGATCATCTACAACAATGCCGCCCTGAGGGAGACTTTTCTCCCGGGCCAAATTTTCGTATTCAGCGGTTTCGCACTGCGCGCCAACTTGATTGGCCATCTGAGGTGGATCGAGAGCTACGCCCCCGGTCATCAGATCAGTTTTGGAAATCTGAACTATGTCGCTGACATCCGAGGAACTTGATCTTCCAAGGGTTCACGGCCCCAATCACTGCTATGGCCTTAGATCCAGAGCGCACCACCAGGTCCGAAGACAGGAGTTTAAAGCCCGCCGGACTCTCTGCAGCTACAGAGCCTAACACCGGAGAACCGAAGGGGATCGCATCATCGACAGGCCTGGAGTCACGCCAAGCCCCCTCTATCCTCATGAAGTCGGACTCGCCTTAGGACACTAACTCTGAACTCTCGAGATCCACATCATATGAGCTTGGCCAGGGAACTTCTCTCCCGCCCCTATGCTACGTCTTGAGCTTGCGTTGGTTTTCCTTGAAGAGGAAAGGGTGATGCAGCAAAGTAGCGTAAGTATTTCCCTCAGTTTTTGAGAACCAAGGTATCAATCCAGTAGGAGGCTCCTCAAAAGTCCCACACACCTACACAAACAAACAAAGAACTCGCAACCAACGCAATAAAGGGGTTGTCAATCCCTTCACGGCTGACGGTGTCCTGGACTAGGGGGTACTCACCACGTCATCTCCCGATATGTTAGATTGGGCCGAGGACCCCCATGGCCGTATACTCATGGGCCAATTCGGACAGCTGCCGCATACAAGGAAGATTCCACAAGACTTGGCGATCAAGACAAGGACTCCTCCCCCACTGGCGTATTCGGCTAGGACTCCTTGTTATCCTAGGCCTCTGGTGCCTTATATAAACCGAGGCCAGGCTAGTCGATAGATACAACAACAACAATCATACCATAGGCTAGCTTCTAGGGTTTAGCCTCTCTAATCTCGTGGTAGATCAACTCTTGTACTACCCATATCATCAATATTAATCAAGCAGGAGTAGGGTTTTACCTCCATCGAGAGGGCCCGAACCTGGGTAAACATTGTGTCCCTTGCCTCCTGTTACCATTGATCCTAAGACACACTTCTTGGGACCCCCTACCCGAGATCCGCCGGTTTTGACACCGACATTGGTGCTTTCATTGAGAGTTCCGCTGTGTGATCGGCGAAAGGATCAATGGCTCGACTGCAGGTCAACTGCGAGGTCGGCTTCTTCGTCACCAGCTCGACTGGTCACCTTGGCTTGACCGAGGACTGCACCCTACCTCCGATCGTCATGTTCGGATGAGGGCCTTCATCAACACCAACTCCGATCTCTATCAAGATCATGGAGGAGTCATCCATGGAGCTCGGGGGCTCAACGTCAACATTGCCCTCACGCGACCGTGCTGTTTTTCTGGACAGCAAACTTGTATCCGCTGCTACTACCTCCTCGAGTGTCGCCTAAACGATTACTTCGGTGGAATTACGCGGAATTAAGTCTACAACAACCCTGCAAAAATTTTGTCGAGTTCCGATGGAGGAATCTCCGGCAATCTCCGATATACCGGAGCCCTGTTGAATCTGGGCGAGAATCCGGACGAGTTTAGGGCGTGGTATCCAGCATCTAACTCGGATGTCTTTTGGAAGATCCAACCGTTGATTTGCTGCATAATTCCAATATCTACCACCTGCCAAAAATTCAGCTTGATCCGACCGTCCGAACTCCGGGAAACTTCCGATTAGTGCATCACTTTTTGGATCTACTTTCTGCACGAGAACGAATCCGACCCAAATTTATCTTCTTTATGAACAGGATCTCGGACATCCTTTTTGAAGGAAGTTTTTGTATGGGGTGTTGTATTTTATTCTCAAACACATCCCAGTAGTATTAAAAGTATTTTTGCAATACGAACTTCACCGTAGCGCCGGTGTCAAACCAGCCCGACAACATCACTCCACGGCGGCCGACCTGCATTAGACACATCGTCGCTTTGTTGAGCCGAGCTCAACTTCTTTGGATCATCATCTCGGCAAGCCGAACAAGAGTCCGGCATCGCGAAGGATAAATCATCACCAACATCGCCGCCCCACGGATTACACGGAGCGGGCACACCTGCATCACCGCACGGTCACTTCATCAAGCCGGCATCGGCCATGTCATGACCTGCATCGCTGGACCGGGGGCTTCATCATCTCTTCATCAACCTACTCCGGAGACTTCGGCGTCGCTGGCCGACCGGCTCCGTCACGTTAGCTGGACCGAGGGCTTTGCCTCGGCGAGCCAACCTTTGCCAGCATCGCCATGCCGTTGCTTTATCGCCCATCAGGCGATAGGTGTGCGGATCGAGTCCCAATTTTGGGAATCACCTTTCTTCAGATTGCTATAAAATAAGCCAGGTGCTATTAATCCTAGTATTCTTTGCTTGTTTGGGTTCATTTTTCCCAATGAATTATTACTCTGGTTTGTCCATCATATGTACGCAGGTCTATCAAATGGTGGCAACATTAACGACGGCCGCATGGTGGTTCGGTCAGTTTCCATAGATAGTCTGGCGAACGCCGCATCCGGAACTCGAACCGACCTATGGATTCAGGCCTTGCCATGCCTTTACCGCATCACGCCGCCGCCCTACATTGACATTGACTTCGGCGCCAGGCCATATTTCTTTTATTACTCACTTTGCATAAATTATTTGTTATGCAACGAATTTTTTTTATTATTACTGTTATCTCCGATTTGCACTATTTTTTGTGCACAGGAAAATGATCCAGCCGGACTATATCCTTTGGCATCACCTCGGCTGGACGGGGGGCTTCGTCAACACTTCATTACCCCATGCCGGGGACTTCGGCATCACCCTGCCGTCCTACACTGACCGTGCTATGTCACCACTTCGGAATGCCGAGCTCTTTGCTCCGCCACCTCGGGACCGGCTTGGGGGATGGAACCTTGTTCCGCATCAAGCTCGGACTGCGTCATCAATACCGAACACATTAACCAGCTAAGTTGCCTTCATGCTCAAAGTTTTAAATTTTTAACTTGTGTTCGGCTCGACCAAGCATTATACTTTTTTGGAAAAATGTTGCTTGTAAAAAAATTCTTGTCTAAACTTTGTTTGTGACACATAAATTCAAATACCCAATTCATTTGGGGGCTTCCTTCATGAAGCTTTTCCTCTTGCATATGATTATACTTGTACGGCTTCGTTCCTTGTTCATGTATTATGCCACAATATGCACCATATTGACTTAAGAAATTTGCAAGCTGGGTTGCCTCGCTCCTGTGTTTACCCCTACGTTCCCGATTGTTCGGCTAGGGAGTAAAGGGAGCACCTCTACGATTGTCACGATCGGGTCACCCGAGCCGGACCTCAGACTGGGTAAAGCCGAAAGCTAGTGCTCTTATAGTTTTCAATGATGGTCGGCACACAATGGAACTCATGAGTACAAAAAATCTATTGCACAAGTCTCATAATAACAATGAGCACCGAAGAAAGGTATCGGTGGGGGTACTATTTTCTTTGAAGATGCTTCTTACACTTTGCAGTAATATAGCATAAGTTCCCTGAGCACGCTTTGTCTGTTACAGCCTTATGGCCTGATTGCTGGTTATGGAAACACCGTCGATATTCTTGACAGATGGAGTACATAACACTTTTCGGTCCTTGACCGAAGAGGGAGAAGCCGACGGTCGGTTAAGATGCGTTTAAAGTTCGGTTGAACATAGATATGATATAAGTACTTCGTTACATGAAATCATTCTTTTACCCAAGTCACTTGGGGGCTCTTATGTTTATTTGAGCCGTTTTATAATAAGTGTTTTTTTCTTAGTTGTTGCAAAGTTATTATTATTATTTATCACTCCTTTTTTCGACATAAGTGTGCGGTCACTAGCCGGGAGCCGTAGGCTGACCCATTTTATAATATGTGTCATGTTAAAGCACGGCAGAAGCACCTTTTTTTCTAAAGTCCATTTTTCAGATTGGCACCGAACACTTGATCTACTTCGGACATTAACCTTTTGAATAAGTTTTTTGGCTCTTCGAGCCCATGACACTTTTAAACTATTTGTGTGTTTTCAGCACAAGTCTCACAGTGCAACGCCGGACACCTTTAGAGATTCGGCAAAAACATTCTCGGATATTGCTATATATGCATCGGTTTCGAATTGTGTCTTCGGTCAATAGTTGGGTTGCCCAGCTCCTGCGCTTGCCTCCTACGTTCCGCTTTGTTCGGCTAGGTGTGCAAAGGGAGAACCACTGTGATTGTGCTTCCAGCTCACATGGTTAAGCACCTCAGTGGAGAAAGCCGAAAACTGACGGTCACAATAAGCGTAAACTGGTCAGCGCTCCGGTGACGGTGTTAAACAACGGGCCATTCATAACAGTGGCCGAAGTGTTTACGGCTTGACCTTGACTGTCGCCAAACACTACCGGGGGCTAGTAACTGGCCTCCCAAACTAAATCCTCAATATTTTGCTCTTACATTAGAGCTGACGTTTCATGATCATGCTTAGCATGCCATCCCAAAGAAAGGAACCGATAGCGTAACTATTTTCTTTGGAAGACATTTCCTATGTTAAACAGCAATATAACATATCTCTCTGCGTACCTCTGTTTATAAAACCATATGGCCAGATTGCCTTGTTTATCGTAAATCTTTGCCCTCATAAAGGCTTTATAAAGTAGGACAAACACTCCTCGGCTACTGGCCGCGGAGGTTGAAGCCGATGGTCGGTCAACAAAGTTTTGTACAATGCGGATCCGAGCATTAATGACATAAAGTACTTGGATACATAGATTCATTACACATAATTTGTGATTTTACTATGGATATCGATCCTTAATTCGGCCACCTGTGCCCGCATTAAGGCTCGGGGGCTACTGGGCTTCGGGCTTATTATTTACAAATATTAAAGAGGTACATCGATCCCCTGATCTGGTGTTGCCACCCGACCAGTGTCTCGGAGGCTACTGCATTGCCTATTATATGCAGAAAATTTTAAGTGCAATACAGTTTCCGAGGAGATTTTGATCCTCAGGTTGGTTGGTTGCACCCAACCTGAGTCTCGAGGACTGAGCACGCCGCTTTTGGTGTCCCGAAGTATTCTGCCGAGCTAGGACTTGATCCTCAGGCCAATTTTGCAAATCAACCTAAGTCTCAGCGGTTATTGGGACCAGCGGTCTTATGTCATCCTTCAGGTGCATCTCGGGTTTTAGACCGATACACACCTTGAGGGCTACTGGCTATATATCTCGTTAGAGAATAAATTGCATCAATAAAAAACATTGACCAAAATCAGCCCATGACCGAGGTGCTTAACCACCTCGGAAGCAGTTCGGCATATAGCTCGGAAGCAAGTGGCTGGCTCCTTAAAGGGCATTCCCGGCATTAAGCTCGGCTAAACTCCTTCAACTTTTTTGAACCCAGATGATCTATGACATCTAGGATATAGTCCGGCGTTGGAGCTCTGATACTGTCCGGCGTTGGTGCTTGGACACAGTCGGGCATTGGAACTCGGATACTGTCCGGCGTTGGAGCTTGGACACAGTCCGGCGTTAGAGCTTGGATACATTCCGGCGTTGGAGCTCGGAAGCAGTCCGGCATTGGTGCTCGGCTGCAAGAGATACCTTGAATGTAGTCCGGCGTTAGAGCTCGGACGCAAGAGGACACTGCCTCCCGAGAACAACTTTGAACCCGAGGTGTGGCATAAAAATAACAAGGCATTGATAAAGGCCGGAAACTTAAAGGGGCTCCTCGGATACCCGACGTGTAAACTCGTCGAATGCATTTCGGCGATCCTCAAGATCGAAGATGAGAAGATTTGTTGAACCAGTTTTCAAGACCGACGACTGAAGATGAAGAACAGTTCGGAAGAATCGAGGAGCGTCCCTAACTTGAAGACCGGTTCAGGGGGCTACTGATGGTGTCCTGGACTAGGGGGTACTCACCACGTCATCTCCCGATCTGTTAGATTGGGCCGAGGACCCCCATGGCCGTATACTCTTGGGCCAGTTCGGACAGCTGCCGCATACAAGGAAGATTCCACAAGACTTGGCGATCAAGACAAGGACTCCTCCCCCAACGGCGTATTCGGCTAGGACTCTTGTTATCCTAGGCCTCTGGTGCCTTATATAAACCGAGGCCAGGCTAGTCGATAGATACAACAACAACAATCATACCATAGGCTAGCTTCTAGGGTTTAGCCTCTCTAATCTCGTGGTAGATCAACTCTTGTACTACCCATATCATCAATATTAATCAAGCAGGAGTAGGGTTTTACCTCCATCGAGAGGGCCCGAACCTGGGTAAACATTGTGTCCCTTGCCTCCTGTTACCATTGATCCTAAGACGCACTGCTTGGGCCCCCCTACCCGAGATCCGCTGGTTTTGACACCGACAACGGCCATTTGCGAAAGTGAGATCTGATAGAGATAGTATGGTAAGATAAATATATTTTTTGTATTTTATAATATAGATGCAAAAAGTAAAGATGCAAATAAAAGTAGATTGAAAGCTTATATGATAAAAGATGGACCCGGGGGCCATAGGTTTCACTAGTGGCTTCTCTCAAGATAGCATAAGTATTACGGTGGGTGAACAAATTACTGTCAGGCAATTGATAGAAAAGCGAATAATTATAAGATTATCTAGGCATGATCATGTATATAGGCATCACGTCCGCGACAAGTAGACCGACTCCTACCTGCATCTACTACTATTACTCCACACATCGACCGCTATCCAGCATGCATCTAGAGTATTAAGTTCATAAGATCAGAGTAACGCATTAAGAAAGATGACATGATGTAGAGGCATAAACTCAAGCAATATGATATAAACCCCATCTTTTTATCCTCGATGGCAACAATACAATACGTGCCTTGCAACCCTTTCTGTCACTGGGTAAGGACACCGCAAGATTGAACCCAAAGCTAAGCACTTCTCCCATGGCAAGAAATATCAATCTAGTAGGCCAAATCGAACTGATAATTCGAAGAGACTTGCAAAGATAACTCAATCATACATAAAAGAATTCAGAGAAGATTCAAATATTTCTCATAGATAAACTTGATCATAAACCCACAATTCATCGGATCTCTACAAACACACCGCAAAAGGAGTTTACATCGAATATATCTCCACAAGAGAGGGGGAGAACATTGTATTGAGATCCAAAAAGAGAGAAGAAGCCATCTAGCTAATAACTATGGACCCGAAGGTCTGTGGTAAACTACTCACAACTCATCGGAGGGGCTATGATGTTGATGTAGAAGCCCTCCATGGTCGATTCCCCCTCCGGCGGAGCGCCAGCGAAGGCTCCAAGATGGGATCTCATGGATACAGAAGGTTACGGCGGTGGAAATTGTGTTTCAGTGGCTCCCTGGATGTTTTCGGGGTACGTAGGTATATATAGGAGGAAGAAGTACGTCGGTGGCCGCTCATGGGGCCCAGGAGACAAGGGCACGCCCAGGAGGGGTGGGCGCGCTCTCCTATCTCCTGACCGCCTCGATTGCTTCTTGACTTGCACTCCAAGTCCTCTGGATCACGTTCGTTCCAAAAATCATGCTCCCAAAGGTTTCATTCCGTTTGGACTCCGTTTGATATTCTTTTTCTTCGAAATACTGAAATAGGCAAAAAAACAGCAATACGGGCTGGGCCTCCGGTTAGTAGGTTAGTCCCAAAAATGATATAAATGTGTAAAATAAAGCCCATAAACATCCAAAAGGGGTAATATATTAGCATGGAACAATCAAAAATTATAGATACGTTGGAGACGTTTCAAGCATCCCCAAGCTTAATTCCTGCTCGTCCTCGAGTAGGTAAATGATAAAAAATGAATTTTTGATGTGGAATGCTACCTAGCATAATTCTCAATGTAATTTTCTTTATTGTGGCATGAATGTTCAGATCCAAATGATTCAAAATAAAAGTTCATATTGATATAAGAAATAGAAACACTTCAAGCATACTAATCAAAGCAATCATGTCTTCTCAAAATAACATGGCTAAAGAAAGTTCATCCCTACAAAATCGTATAGTTAGGCTATGCTTCATTTTCATCACACAAAGATGTTCCCAAATTCTACACCCCCGATGACAAGCCAAGAATTGTTTCGTACTTAAATAATCTCAAACTTTTTCAACCTTCACGCAATACATGAGTGTGAGCCATGGATATAGCACTATGGATGGAATAGAATATGATGATGGGGATTGTGTGGAGAAGACAAAAAAAGAGAAAGTCTCACATTGACGAGGATAATCAACGGGCTATGGAGATTCCCATCAATTGATGTTAACATGAGGAGTATGGATTACCATGCAACGGATGCACTAGAGCTATAAATGAATGCTCAACAAAATAAAACTAGTGGTTGTGCATCCAACTTGCTTGCTCACGAAGACCTACGACATTTGAGGAAGCCCATCGTAGGAATATACAAGCCAAGTTCTATAATAAAAAATTCCCACTAGTATATGAAAGTGACAACATATGAGACTCACTATATGAAAAACATGGTGCTACTTTGAAGCACAAGATATGAGACTCACTACATGAAGAACATGGTGCTACTTTGAAGCACAAGTGTGGAAAAAGAGATAGTAACATTGCCTCTTTTATTTATTTTATTTTTTTTCTTTTTCTTTTCTTTGGCCTTTCTTTTTTTCTTTTGGCCTTTCTTTTTCCTTCTTTTTTTTTATTTTTGGGCAAAGCTCTAATAATGATGATCATCACACTTTCATTGATTACAACATATGAATTACAACTTGAAACTAGAACAAGATATGACTCTATATGAATGCCTCCGGCGGTGTACCGGGATGGTGCAATGAATCAAGAGTGACATGTATGAACATGGTGGCTTTGCCACAAATATGATGTCAACTACATGATCATGCAATGGCAATATGACAAAAGTAAAGTATGTCATGATGATGATGAATGGAACGGTGGAAAGTTGCATGGCAATATATCTCGGAATGGCTATGGCAATGCCATAATAGGTAGGTATGGTGGCTATTTTGAGGAAGATATAAGGAGGTTTATGTGTGATAGAGTGTATCGTATCACGGGGTTTGGATGCACCGGCGAAGTTTGCACCAACTCTCAAGGTGATAAAGGGCAATGCACGGTACCGAAGAGGCTAGCAATGGTGGAAAGGTAAAAGTGTGTATAATCCATGGACTCAACATTAGTCAAAAGAACTCATATACTTATTGCAAAAATTTATAAGTCATCAAAAATCAAGCACTATGCGCATGCTCCGAGAGGGATAGATTGGTAGGAAAAGACCATCGCTCGTCCCCGACCGCCACTCATAAGGATGCACAAGCCAGGTACACTTCATGTTTCAAATTTGTTACACAACTTTAACCATACGTGCATGCTACGGGACTTGCTAACTTTAACACAAGCATTCTTTAAATTTGTAATCACCCAACTAGCATGACTTTAATATCACTACCTCCATATCTCAAAACAATTATCAAGTATCAAATTGATCATAGCATCCAATTCACTTCCTTTGATAGTTTTTATTATACCCAACTTGATGCCTACCATTATAGGACCAATTTATAACCATAGAAAATACCATGCTGTTCTAAAAGACTCTCAAAATAATATAAGTGAAGCATGAGAGACTAGCAATTTCTATAAAATTAAGCCACCGCCGTGCTCTAAAAGATATAAGTGAAGCACTAAAGCAAAAACTATCAAGCTCAAAAGATATAAGTGAAGCACATAGCAAATTCTAATAACTTCAATCAAGTGGGCTTCTCCCAAAAGGTGTGTACAGCAAGGATGATTGTGGTAAACTAAAAATAAAAGACTAATATAATACACGACTCTCCAAGGAAAACACATATCATGTGGCGAATAAAAATATAGCTCCAAGTAAAGTTACCAATGAACAAAGACGAAAGAGGGGATGCCTTCCCGGGGCATCCCCAAGCTTAGTCTTTTGGCTATTCTTGAATATTTTGGGGGTGCCTTGGGCATCCCAAGTTTAGGCTCTTGCCACTCCTTATTCCATAGTCCATCAAAGCTTTACCCAAAACTTGAAAACTTCAGAACACAAAACTCAACAGGAAATCTTATAAGCTCCGTTAGTGAAAGAAAACAAAACCACCACATAAGGTACTGTAATGAACTAATTATTTATTTATTTTGGTGTTAAACCTACTGTATTCCAACTTCTCTATTGTTTATAAACTATTTTACTAGCCATAGATGCATAAAAATAAGAGAACAACACACAAAAGGCAGAATCTGTCAAAAACAGAACAGTCTGTAGCAATCTGTAACTAATGAACACTTCTTGAACTCTAAAAATCCTACCAAAATATGAAGTCCTGTACAATTTGTTTATTGATCAGCAGAAAAAAGAATCAACGCAAAATCACGTTTATGTGATTTATTGAGTTTTTTCTCGTGAGCGCAAAGTTTCTGTGTTTCAGCAGAATCAAATCAACTATCATCATAGGTTATCCTATAGGTTCTACTTGGCACAAACACTAACTAAAACAAAAAAACACATCTAAACAGAAGGTAGATGAAAAATTTATTACTAAACAGAAACAAAAACAAAAAACACAAAGAATATTGGGTTGCCTCCCAAGTAGCGCTATCGTTTAACGCCCCTAGCTAGGCATAAAAGCGAAGATAGATCTAAGTAGTGCCATCTTTGGCACTCAATTCCTCAATAGAGCACTTATAATCTTTAGGGGTTTCTCCCTTTTTAGCAACTATTAAACCTTTAGGCAAAAATTCAAGAAATTTTTTTGTAGCAAAAGGTTCGTTAACGATAGAGAGACAATTGGGATGAACACTTATGGATTTGAGATCCGCGTCTTCCTTACTAGAAGATTCACCCTTATTTTTAGAAGATTCTCCCTAGGGGATTTGGAGTGTTTTTAATTAACTATAGGTTCTTTCTCTTTCAGATTTTTCAAAGTAACTCCAACCCTAGATACATATTGGGTAATGTGATTATGAATCTTTTTATCCAAATGTTCAATCAACTCAACAGTGGCAACTTTATTTTCAATAATCTCAAGCCGTTGCATAACATGTTCTAAAGTTAAAACAGTCCCATTAACCAAAAGAGGTGGTGGGCCAAACAAATCTAACATGGCATGATAAGCATCAAGAGTATGGCTACTCAAGAAATCCCCTCCGGTAACGGTATCAAGAACACATCTATTCCAAGGAGTAATGCCTACATAAAAATTGCGAAGAAGTACGGAAGTAGAAAGCTTCCTAGTAGATTTATTTTGAGCATTGCAAATCCTATGCCAGGCATCTTTTAAATTTTCTCCCTCCCTTTGCTTAAAATTGAGAATTTCATGTTCGGGAGTGATAACAAGGATAGGAGGACTATCCATAATGACAAGGTAAACGATCTAACACGCGAGCAAACGAAAAAAGGCGAGCGAAAGAGAGAGAGAGAAGATTGGAAAAGAGAGGGCAAATAAAACGGCAAGGGTGAAGTGGGGGAGAGGAAAACGATAAGCAAATGGCAAATAATGTAAATGCGAGGGAGATGAGTTTGTGATGGGTACTTGGTATGTCTTGACTTGAGCGAAGACCTCCCCGGCAACGGCGCCAGAAATCCTTCTTGCTACGTCTTGAGCTTGCGTTGGTTTTCCTTGAAGAGGAAAGGGTGATGCAGCAAAGTAGCATAATTATTTCCCTCAGTTTTTGAGAATCAAGGTATCAATCCAGTAGGAGGCTCCTCAAAAGTCCCACGCACCTACACAAACAAACAAAGAACTCGCAACCAATGCAATAAAGGGGTTGTCAATCCCTTCACGACCACTTGCGAAAGTGAGATCTGATAGAGATAGTATGATAAAATAAATATATTTTTGGTATTTTATAATATAGATACAAAAATTAAAGATGCAAATAAAAGTAGATTGAAAGCTTATATGATAAAAGATAGACCCGGGGGCCATAGGTTTCACTAGTGGCTTCTCTCAAGATAGCATAAGTATTACGGTGGGTGAACAAATTACTGTCGAGCAATTGATAGAAAAGCGAATAATTATGATATTATCTAGGCATGATCATGTATATAGGCATCACGTCCGCGACAAGTAGACCGACTCCTGCCTACATCTACTACTATTACTCCACACATCGACCGCTATCCAGCATGCATCTAGAGTATTAAGTTCATAAGAACAGAGTAACGCATTAAGAAAGATGACATGATGTAGAGGGATAAACTCAAGCAATATGATATAAACCCCATATTTTTATCCTCGATGGCAACAATACAATACGTGCCTTCCAACCCTTTCTGTCACTGGGTAAGGACACCGCAAGATTGAACCCAAAGCTAAGCACTTCTCCCATGGCAAGAAAGATCAATCTAGTAGGCCAAACCAAACTGATAATTCAAAGAGACTTGCAAAGATAACTCAATCATACATAAAAGAATTCAGAGAAGATTCAAATATTTCTCATAGATAAACTTGATCATAAACCCACAATTCATCGGATCTCTACAAACACACCGCAAAAAGAGTTTACATCGAATAGATCTCCACAAGAGAGGGGGAGAACATTGTATTGAGATCCAAAAAGAGAGAAGAAGCCATCTAGCAAATAACTATGGACTCGAAGGTCTGTGGTAAACTACTCACAACTCATCGGAGGGGCTATGGTGTTGATGTAGAAGCCCTCCGTGGTCGATTCCCCCTCCGGCGGAGCGCCAGCGAAGACTCCAAGATGGGATCTCGCGGATACAGAAGGTTACGGCGGTGGAAATTGTGTTTCAGTGGCTCCCTGGATGTTTTCGGGGTACATAGGTATATATAGGAGGAAGAAGTACGTCGGTGGCCGCTCATGGTGCCCAGGAGACAGGGGGCACGCACAGGAGGGGTGGGTGCACTCTCCTATCTCCTGACCGCCTCGATTGCTTCTTGACTTGCACTCCAAGTCCTCTGGATCATGTTCGTTCCAAAAATCACGCTCCCGAAGGTTTCATTCTATTTGGACTCCGTTTGATATTCCTTTTCTTCGAAATGCTGAAATAGGCAAAAAAAAACAGCAATACGGGTTGGGCCTCTGGTTAGTAGGTTAGTCCCAAAAATGATATAAATGTGTAAAATAAAGCCCATAAACATCCAAAAGGGGTAATATAATAGCATGGAACAATCAAAAATTATAGATACATTGGAGACGTATCACCCTACTTCACGGACTCTCGCTTCCCCGTCCTACTCTCACTCTTAAACGAGGCCCTAGACTTAATGCGATCTCTCGCCATTGCAGAAGAATCACTGCCAAACTACGCCCAGCCCACACTAGGGGCTGAGAGCGGAGAATTTGTCGTCCCACCCTCCACCCACTCCATAGCCATTGTCGAGGACTTAACCGACATGCTCAATTATGCTTCCGAAGACATCGACAGCATGGACGATGATGCCAGAGAAGAGCAAAGGCAGAACCCGCCGTTTACCGGACGCTGGACGGCCACTTCCACATATCATGTGTACATGGTGGACACACCCAAAGAAGATGGCGGTGATGGTGGGAAGGATCCTGTCGAGGAAAAGCCTCCCGTGGCACCACCAAAGCGTCGATGTCAGCGACGCCGCTCGAAATCGCGTTGCGAAAAAGACAGCAGTACCGGCACCAGAGACAACAATACTCCGGATAACGCCGAATACAAAGAAGCCCCTATCGAACCAACATCTGAGCATTGTGATTGGGAGGATGGGAAAGTCAACCTCGACGATCCTATCGGGAACGAGGGCTCGGAGGATAGTAACTACTTATCGATATCTGAAAGAGGATGTGAGCCTCGACGACAAAGATTTTATTGTGCCAGAGGAACCCCTCGAACAAGAGCGCTTTAAGTGACGACTAATAGCCACAGCAAGAAGCCTGAAAAAGAAGCAGCAGTAGCTTCAAGCTGATCAGGATGTGCTCAATGACAGATGGACTAATGTCCTGACAGCCAAGGAATACAGCCTCGAATGCCCAACTAAGTGTTACCCGAAGCGCAAGCTACTACCCCAATTCGACGATGAGGCCCCAGAGCCTATACCGCCAACGCGTAACGCTGCCGACAGACCTGACCAAACACCATGTGGCTTGGATAGAGCAGCAACTCAAGCCGAACACCAGCCTGCACCACCTCGCCATAAAGGCAGAGAGACAGCGGCTGCAGGATACACTTATGACCTACGACAGGACCTGGATAATAGAGCCGGTCAGACCAGATCAATCTATGGATCAAGGGGGCGTTCCTGAGCATGATAAGACGGCCATCAGGCCTGGCGCGACAAGCACACCTTCACCCGGGCCGAAAACCGCATACAAACTCCATCTGAACTGTGTCGTGACGTTGCCCGATACAGAGGCGCCGCACACCTCCTATGCTTCACCGATGAGGTAATGGAGCACCAGTTCCTAGAAGGGTTTAAACCCGTGAACATTGAATCATACGATGGCACAATGGATTCCGCGGTATGGTTTGAAGACTTTCTTCTCCACATTCACATGGCTCGCGGTGACGATTTACATGCCATCAAATACCACCCCCTAAAACTTAAGGGACCAGCTCGGCACTGGTTAAACAACCTCCCTGAAAACTCTATTGGAAGCTGGGAAGACCTGGAGGATGCCTTTAGAGACAACTTCCAAGGCACTTATATCCGGCCTCCGGACGCCGATGACCTCAGTCACATAATCCAGCAGCTTGGAGAGTCAGCCAGAAAATTCTGGACCCGGTTCCTAATTAAAAAGAACCAAATTGTTGATTGTCTGGACGCCGAGGATCTAGCCGCCTTTAAACACAGCATTGCAACGAATGGCTCGCCCGACACCTCGGCCAAGAAAAGCCAAAGTCCATGGCAGCCCTCACATCACTCATGACCCACTTGCGCAGGCGAAGATAGTTGGCTAGCCCGTAGCAGCAATAGTACCAGCGACCCTGGCACTTTTGAAGCTAGAAACAGCAACGGCAGGCCTCGACACAACAAAAACAAGCGTCGGAGCAACACTGACAATGCCGAAGACACGGCGGTCAATGCCGGATTCAATGCCTCCAAACCCGGTCAGTGGAAGAAGCCATTCAAAAGAAACAAAGACGATTCATCTAGCCTGGACCAAATACTCGATCGACCTTGCCAGATTCACAACACCCCTGACAATCCTGCCAACCATACCAACAGAAGTGGTTGGGTCTTTAAATAGGCCGGTAAGTTAAACACCAAGCACACGGGGCAAGGGTCACCTAGCAAGGTTGACGACAAGGAGCCTCGCCCACTGAACACAGGGGGACAGAATAAATTTTCCCCCGAGATCAAAACAGTGAACATGATATACGTTACTCACATCCCCAAGAGGGAGCACAAGCACGCGTTAAGGGACGTTTATGCGACAGAGCCAGTTGCCCCAAAATTCAACCCATGGTCAGCATGCCCAATCACTTTCGATTGCAGAGACCATCCGACCAGTATCCGTCATGGAGGTTCAGCCGCATTGGTCCTCGACCCAATTATTGGTGGATTCCACCTCACGAGAGTCCTTATGGACGGCGGCAGCAGTCTTAACCTGCTCTATCAGGACACAGTCCGCAAAATGGGTATTGACTCGTCAAGAATCAAGTCCACCAAAACTACCTTCAAAGGAGTAATACCTGGTGTAGAGGCCCGCTGCACGGGCTCAATCACATTGGAGGTCATCTTCGGTTCGCCGGACAACTTCCGAAGCGAAGACTTGATCTTCGGCATCGTCCCTTTCCGTAGTGGCTATCACGCACTACTCGAACGAACTGCATCTGCCTGCTTCAATGCGGTCCCGCACTATGCTTATCTAAAACTCAAGATGCCAAGACCACGCGGTGTTATAATAGTCCATGGAAACATGGATCGCTCCCGTCGTACTGAGGAACACACCGCGGCCCTCGCAGCGGAGGTACAGGTCGGCCTTATCAAGCTGAACTCCACATCGACAGTCAAGCCCCCGGACCCTGTCAAACGAGTCCGGACTACCCTGCAGAATGATAGTCCAGCTCGTCAGGAGCTCGATTAGCAATTCAGCCTCTGTCTTAGCCCCAACCGAACCGCGGCATATGTACCATGTGCACATAACTACACACTAAAGGTACCATGGGCGACGATGGAGGCATATCAAGGATAAAGTCCACAATACGGCTCGACCGTACCTGGACCCTCATATCTACCTTTTTCTTATCTTTGTTTTTTCAGGTTCCCTACAGCCCACATCAACTTTTTATGGTGCCAAGGGCCCTTTTCCCGGCCCCTTACGAAAATCTGCTCAGTGATCCTCTCAAAGGATCACACACCAAGGCGAAAAGCAGCGCAGATGTATGGCAGAGTATCTAAAGGATCTTAAGATCACCTCTTCCCCTTTTTAGTACATGTACACATCTTTCCCTTGTGCTCGGCATGTAAAATAGCCTCGATGCTTATAGCATTATCTGTACAAGATATGTTTTGACGTATCAATCAGACTATAATGGAAATAGTTTTTCGCCCAACCTATTTGGTACTAGCTTATTTCTTAATTTGTATTCCCTCTTTTTTAGTCCGATTGTCATGTACACCTCGGCACGACTTAAATTGCCAGGGGCTTCATTCAACCGCGTACACTTCTTCAAAATACAATAAGTCCAAACACTTTTTATAGTACAATTCGGTGTCCCGAATATAGCATTATATGCATCGACTCCGAATCATGTCTTTGGTCAATAGTTGGGTTGCCCGACTCTTGTTGTTACTACCTTACGTTCTGCTTGTTCGGCTAAGGTAGTAAAGGGAGAACTACTGAGATTGTGTTTCTGGCACATCCGGATAAACACCTCAGTAGAGAAAGCCGAAAACTGACTGTCTGCGGCAAGAGCTGGTCAGGTATTCGGCGACTAATTAAAAATCTCTTGCGATTTTTTTTGTGTTATGCGACGGACCGGTCTTCACCAGGACAGGTGTCTACAACAACCAAGTTCGAATAGCCAAACAGTGCCAGGGGTTGCGCCTGCAATTTTATTGTCAAACTCCTATGGCTAAGTGAGAGTGATAAAGCCGCATAGTCTGATTGCCTGGTTTGCCGCACTAACACCTCCTTCAAGGACCAAGATGTTGGGTTAAGTGTGTTCATGTGTTGTTCCGAACACCCCCGTACTACCTACGTGGGGATCGAAGCCGACGACTGGCCAACTCTCAGATACAGTAACACGGCCGCAAAGGAGGGAAATAACCTAAGACAAAACAAGCAAAAATATTATACAAAAGCCATGTTTTCATAATACAAAGTTCGGGCAGCACAGCTACATTCATTCAAAAATGATGTCCTTCGAACACTGGCCCTCTACAATGCGGGATCCTTCAAGGACGTCATTGAAATACCGCTCCGGTGTACAGTGCTCCTTGCTTGCGGGCGGTCCCTTGGTTGCAAGATTGGTGGCATTCATATTCGCCCACTGCACCTTGACACGGGCGAAGGCCATCTGGGCACCTTCGATACAGACTGACCGCTTTATAGCGTCAAGCCGTGGGCAGACATCGACTAGACGCTTCACAAGCCCAAAGTAGCTACCGGGTATGGGTTCGACTGGCCAAAGACGGACTATAACGTCCTTCATGGCCATTTCGGCCACCCTATGCAGTTCGGTCAGCTGTTTCAGGTGATCACTGAGGGGCACTAGATGCTCTGGCGCAAGATACTGTGACCAGAATAGCTTCTCTGTGGAGCTCCCCTCTTCAGCTCGGAAGAAATCCGCAGCATCAACAACACTCCGAGGTAGATCCACAAACACTCCTGGGGAACTCCAAATGCGGGTCAGTAAGGTGTACTTTCTCCTTATAAATTTTCTCTGCATATTAAAGGCCTTACCCGCCGCGATTTGCTTTGCCTCCCAGATCTCCCGACAAGCGACTTGGGCTTCAACCCGGGCCTCCTTCGCACTTTGGAGCGCCATAGAAAGTTCAGAGTCTCGATCCGACACCTTGCGCTCCAAGGACTCACATTTGCTTATAGCATCCTTGAGCTCTTGTTTGGCTTCATCCAACCTCGCTTCATGTTTTCGGTGGGCGGTTTGCTCCTCGTCCGCCTCCTTCTTGGCCTCGGCCAACGCGCTATTGAGAGCCTCGGCCTCAGACGCGTCAACTATGAGCGTAATCATAAAGCTCATTTAGATAACAAATCGGAACTCATATCATTTCAGATATGTTTCGGTATCGCATACCTTGCTTTTCCTCCAACTTCCGCTTTAGTTTGGACACTTCAGCGACATGCGAGGTTGCCGCTCGCATCGAAGCCTGTTCATCAAAAGAGACATATATGTTAGCTCCTGCCAAGCATTATTCGGTCCTCTGTTCGGCCTTTCTTCATGAATGTCGAACAGAGTCTCGGGGGCTACTATCTATACATAGGCATTCCTTTTGCAAATAGCCAAAAATATATTATGTCACATACCTCAAAGCCTGTTAAAAGGCTGGTATAGGCTTCGTTCAATCCGTTTTTAGTGGACTGAACCTTTTCAACCACCGTACCCATAAGGGTACGGTGTGGGTACGGTGTTCCTCCATAATGGAAGCACTCTGAAGCACTTCCACCAGAGTGTCTGGCGCCTCCAGATTGATAGAGGACGCCGGTGGAGATGGTGCTCCCCCTTCTCTCGAAGGAGGTTGCTCGCCCGATTCTGGTGTCGTATGAATCTCCAGAATAATATCCGGCTGGGGCCCGAATTAAGCATGGCCCCCGTCGCCGGTCTCCATGGGGTCGATTTCCCCCTCTTTTCGGCAATAGAGGTATTACCCTCCGTCGCCACCTTCACGGCCTCCCGCACCTCCCCGTGACCTGGAGAGGTTCTTTGGGACAACACTTCACCGTTGTCCATAGCGATGGGTGGAGAGACCTGCAGAGGCGACTCGCTCTCCATCTCGTTCAGCCCTAGCGAGTTCCCAAATGACGATGATCGTTGGGGGAGATCGCGAGTCGGGCTGCAACACACAATTCACTATGCTAGAACCACAAGGCATGAAACCGGATATATGAACGGTGTCTTTAGATACTTACGATCTGGCCAGGGGCTTCGGCCTGGGGTGCCACTCGGGGATGGCATCGGCATCCGTTTCGGAATCATCCGAAAGGGAGAGTTTCCCCTTCTTGGACGCCTCCGCCTCTAGATCCGTGGAAGCCGCCCTTTTCTTCTTCCTCCCTTAAGGGGTGAGTTGCTCTCTTCCTCCTCTACATCTTCGTCATGAAAGGAGAGAGTCTCGGTGTCTTCAGACACGACGTCTGAAGCACCCTTACTGTGGAGGCCACCTCTGGTCTCCTTGCTCTTCTTCTTAGCCTTCTTTTTTGGCGCCTGATACAACGCCAGCACCAGCATCCTCGTCAATAGAGGAGTGGCTGAGTCTTTGGGCAGTGGAGTAGGACATTGGATCCGCTTCGCCTTCTTTGTCTAGCCCTACGGGGAGGATGGAAAACTCAGTATATTCCTTGGATTTACAAATTGAGGTCATCATAAAACTTACCGGAGTGGCTGAATGAGTGCAGTCGAGGCCAAGGTCTTCGGCCGTTTCCGGCCACGACTTCTGAGCCTTGAAAAGCAGCTTCCATATGTCTTCGTGTGTCATGCCAAAAAACCGCTATAGGGTCCAAGGACTGGCCGGGTCGAACTCCCACATATATAGAGTCCGGCATTGGCAAGGGAGAATCCGGCGAAAAATCATCACCTGGATCACACTAGCAAGACTAGTGTTCTTGTTTATCATACCCTTGACGCGACTCTGTAGCATCGTCACCTCGTCAGACGGCTCCCAATCTAGGCCCTTATTGAGCCAGGATGTAAGCCGCATCGGGGGCCCGGACTTGAAAGCGGCGGCTCATGTGGCATCACAGGGTTCCGTGACGTAGAACCACCCCTGCTGCCACCCTTTGATGGTCTCCACGAAGGTCCCCTTGGGCCAAGTGACGTTGGGAAGCTTGCTCACCATAACGTCGCTGCACTCCGCGTGTTGACCGTCGACCACCTTCAGCTTCACATTGAAGACCCTGAGCGACAGGCCGAAGTGGAGAGGAATGTGGAGGAACGCCTCGCACATGACGATAAACACCGAAATACTAAGGAAGGAATTCGGGGCTATATCATGAAAATCTAACCCATAGTAAAACATGAGACCGCGGACGGAAGGATGAAGGGGAAACCGTAGTTCGCGAAGGAAATGGGGGATGAACACTACCCTCTCATTAGGCTCCGGGGTGGGAATGATCTGCTTTTTGGCAGGGAGCCGGTGGACTATGTCCGCGGCCAAGTACCCAGCTTCCCGGAGCTCCTTGATGTTCTCCTCTGTAACAGAGGAAGCCATCCATTTGCCCTGCGCTCCAGATCCGGACATCACTAGGGTGTTTGGTGGCAATGGAATAGATTGGAACTTGGGCGCTGGAGCTCGAATGGCAGATGGGCTGAGGAGGAGGAAGGCGTGGGGTAAAAAGACGGATCCTTATCTTCTTATAAAGGCAGTGGATATCAAGCGTCCCCTCATAAGAGGGCGCATGTGAACGGCACGGTTGGATTACCCAAACCCCTATTGATGAGAATCCCGTGATAAGAGGGCATGATCCCTGCTTTGACAAGACATGCCTATGACCATGCCTTGAAACACGAAGCCGAGGTTGTAAAACGGTTCAAAATACTAACAAGGCCAGGACATAAACCTCGCCGAAAAAATAGCCTATGGACGTGACTTGCTTTGCTTTGAGTATTTTTGCCCTTACAACTTAAGGTCGTAATTATTAAACAGATCCAGATACAACTATTATGTGCGGAGGACTGCTTTGGAGTATTCGGAGAAGGAATCCGCCTTGCAATGTCGAAGACAATCTGCGCGCCGAATACATCGTCATTGAAGCCTCGTTCAGGGGCTACTGAGGGAGTCCTGGACTAGGGGGTCCTCGCGTGTCCGGGCTATGCGATATGGGCCGGACTGGTGAGCTGCGAAGATACAAGACAGAAGGCCCTCCCTTATGTCCGGATGGGACTCTCCTTTGCGTGGGAGGCAAGCTTGGCGTTCAGATCATGCTTCTTCCTTTCTCTGTAAACCGACTCTGTACAACCCTAGGTCCCTCCGGTGTCTATATAAACCGGAGGGTTTAGTTCATGGAGGTAATCACAATCATACAGGCTAGACATCTAGGGTTTAGCCATTACGATCTCGAGGTAGATCAACTCTTGTAACCCCTATACTCATCAAAGTCAATCAAGAAGGAAGTAGGGTATTACTGATACGTCTCCAACGTATCTATAATTTTTGATTGCTCCATGCTACTTTATCTACTGTTTTAGGCAATATTGGGCTTTATTATCCACTTTTATATTATTTTTGGGACTAACCTATTAACCAGAGGCCCAACCTAGATTTGTTGTTTTATGCCTATTCTAGTGTTTCGAGGAAAAGGAATATCAGACATTGTCAAAACGGAACGAAATCAACTGGAGAAGTTATTTTTGGAAGGAAACCCACCTGATGGACTTGGACTCCATGTCAGAAGATACGGGAGGTGCTCACGAGGGTGGGGGCGCGCCCCCTGCCTCGTGGGGCTCCTGTAGCTCCACCGACGTACCCCCTGCACCCATATATACCTACGTATCGTAAAACTTCCAGAACAGAAGATAGATCGGGAGTTCCGCCGCCGCAAGCCTCTGTATCCACCAAAAACCTCTCGGGAGCCCGTTCCGGCACCCTGCCGGAGGGGGATCCATCACCGGTGGCGATCTTCATCATCTTGGCGCTATCCATGACGAGGAGGGAGTAGTTCACCCTCGGGGCTGAGGGTATATACCAGTAGCTATGTGTTTGATCTCTCTCTCTCTCTCGTGTTCTCTCTCGTGTTCCCTCTATGGCACGATCTTGATGTATCCCGAGCTTTGCTATTGTAGTTGGATCTTATGATGTTTCTCCCCCTCTACTCTCTTGTGATGAATTGAGTTTCCCCTTTGAAGTTATCTTATCGGATTGAGTCTTTTATGAGAACACTTGATGTATGTCTTGCCGTGATTATCTGTGGTGACAATGGGATATCATGTGCCACTTGATGTATGTTTTGGTGATCAACTTGCGGGTTTCGTGACATTGGGAACCTATGCATAGGGGTTGGCACACGTTCTTGACTCTCCGATAGAAACTTTGGGGCGCTCTTTGAAGTACTTTTATGATGGTTGGATGAATCTGAGATTGTGTGATGCATATCGTATAATCATGTCCACGGATACTTGAGGTGACAATGGAGTATCTAGGTTACATTAGGGTTTTGCTTGATTTGTGTCTTAAGGTGCTATTCTAGTACGAACTCTTTTATAGATTGATCCGAAAGAATAACTTTGAGGTGGTTTCGTACCCTACCATAATTTCTATGTTTGTTCTCCGCTATTAGTGGCTTTGGAGTGACTTTTTGTTGCATGTTGAGGGCTTGTCATATGATCTATCTATGTTATTATTTTTGAGAGAACTTGAACTAGCGAAAGTATGAACCCTAGGCCTTGTTTCCTACCATTGCAATACCGTTTACGCTCACTTTTATCGCTCGTTACCTTGCTGTTTTTATTATTTCAGATTACAAATACCTTTATCTACTATCTATTTTGCACTTGTATCTTCATCTCTTCGCCGAACTAGTGCACCTATACAATTTACCATTGTATTGGGTGTGTTGGGGACACAAGAGACTCTTTGTTATTTGGTTGCAGGGTTGTTTGAGAGAGACCATATTCATCCTACGCCTCCTATGGATTGATAAACCTTAGGTCATCCACTTGAGGGAAATTCGCTACTGTCCTACAAACCTATGCACTTGCAGGCCCAACAACGTCTACAAGAAGAAGGTTGTGTAGTAGACATCAAGCTCTTTTCTGGCGCTGTTGCCGGGGAGGCTAGGTAAGTGAATGTATATATTTAGATCTTGCAATCGAATCTTTTTGTTTCTTGTTTCTTGTTTTAGCACTAGTCTAGTTTATAAAAGAAAATTACAAAAAAATGGAATTGAGTTTGTCTCATATGCATCGTCTTTTTAATATCTTTCGTGAGTATGATGGAAAGGATAATTGTGCTCAAGTGCTAGAAGAAGAAATCTCTAAATTGTTTGGCACTAAATATTTGAATGATGAGCATGATTGCAATGTTGTTAGTATGAATTCTTTCAATATCCATGATGCTAATGATGATTGCACTAGTTATGATGAAAATGCCTCCTATAAGCATGCCAATTTTTGTGGAGTTCATTGGGCTTGCAAGGACACACCAAATAGGGAAGATAGATATTACAAGAGGCATAAGTACTTAGAAACTAAATGGTTGCAAGAAAGGCTAGATGCATGTGCTGAAAAATTATTTTTTCTTAGCCATACTTGTGAACTTTGCAATGGACGTGATCATTTTAGTACCCAATGCAAATTGTTTCATGATCGTATCATGTCCAAAAATTGTGATGACTTGCCTTCCCTTGCACATCATAATGAGCTTAGTTTGCTCTTGGGTTATGAAGAAATAAAACGTATAACTAAGATTATTCCAGAATTTGCCCTTGATAGAATTCTTCATTTTGATCTAGAAGAAATTTATATGTATTGTGCGGTGAATTGCATTGAAAATCCTTATATTGCCAATTACCTAAAGAAAAGAAAGCAAATAGAAGATGAAGAGGATACTAATGAAAGGGAAGAGACTTTGCAATCTCCTCCTATTATTTCTTATGATGAATTAGGTAATGAGGAGGAGCTTGCTATTCAGCCAATCTCATCAATAAGGAGCTCAAAGAGGAAGGTTGAACCCACACATAATGTGAAGAAGAAAAAGAAAAGAAGGAGCAACAAAGGTAGAAAGGTATCCCTCCCAAATGATGTTGCTCCTACTACTCATTGTGATGATGATAATTGCTTCACTATTGGTGCTATCCATATTTTTAATGATGAGAGTGATTATGATTATGATATGAAAGGGCCCAAGCTTGGGGAAGCTATGTTTGATGAGTATGAAATATTTGAGAATATATTTGCTAAAATTAATGATTTTCCCAAGCTTGGGGATGCTACGTTTAATGAAGATGATATTTTTAGCATCCCAAGTTTTGATATGCAAAGTTGTTATGATGATAGCATGCCTCCTACCTATGATGATTATATTGATGAAAGTGGATTTGGAAGAGTGTCAACTTTATTTAGTGATTCCACTATCTTGGGAGAGGTTTCAATCGATTATGATGAGAACAAAGTTGCTACTTATGATGATTATTGTGATAAAACTTATGCTATGAAAAGTAGTGATGATTATATTTACAAAACTTGTCATGATTATGATTACCCTTTCTCTGAACATTACTCTTTTAATGTGGAAACAATATTTAGTGTTCAAGTCTCTTATGATACTCTCACCATTCCGAATGAGAAGAATTTTGCTTATGTGGAGAGTAGTAAATTTTCCATGCTTGGAGATCATGAAAAGAATGCTTTAGGTGCTGGTTATATTGTTGAATTCATTCATGATTCTACTGAAAATTATTATTAGGGAGGAACTTACGCTTGTAGGAATCGCAATAATATCAAGTTTCCTCTCTATGTGCTTAAAGTTTTGAAGATATGCTTGTTTTACCTTCCTATGCAAGTTGATTATTGTTCCCATAAGTTGTTTTCTTAAAAAAATCCCTATGCATAGGAAGTGGGTTAGACTTAAATGTGCTAGTCATATTCTTCACGATGCTCCCGTTATGTTTCAATTCTTATCTTTTATGTGAGCATCATTGTCATCATAATGCCTAGCTAGAAAGGCATTAAAGAAAAGCTCTTGTTGGGAGACAACCCAATATTTACCCTTACTGTTTTTGTGTGTACACATGATTATGCTACTGTAGTAATCATGTTTTATAGCTTTTGTTTCAATAAAGTGCCAAGTAGAACCTTTGGGAAGACTTGGGTGAAGTTTATATGTCTTGTTGTGAAAAACAGAAACTTTAGCGCTGACGAGAATAGCTGCCATTTTTTACTGGAGAGTGCTTTTAGGTTGATTATTTTTTCAGATGATTAATAGACAAATTTCTTAGGTCCAGAAAATTATTTCATAATTTTTGGGGTTCCAGAAGTATACGTTTGATACAGATTACTACAGACTGTTCTGTTTTTGACAGATTCTGTTTTCTATGTGTTGTTTGCTTATTTTGATGCATCTATGGCTAGTATTAAGTGGTATGAACCATAGAGAAGTTATAATACATTAGGTTTTACACCAATATGAATTTAGAATGAGTTCATTACAGTACCTAAGTGGTGGTTTTATTTTCTTATACTAACGGAGCTTACGAGTTTTGTTTTGAGTTTTGTGTGGTTGAAGTTTTCAAGTTTTGGGTAAAGATTCGATGGACTATGGAATAAGGAGTGGTAAGAGCCTAAGCTTGGGGATGCCCAAGGCACCCCAAGGTAATACCCAAGGACAACCAAGAGCCTAAGCTTGGGGATGCCCCGGAAGGCATCCCCTCTTTCGTCTTTGTTCATCGGTAACTTTACTTGGAGCTATATTTTTATTCGCCACATGATATGTGTTTTGCTTGGAGCATCATTTTATTTTGTTAGTTTTTGCTTGCTGTTAGTTAGAATAATGTTTTGCATCTTTAGTTTCAATAAAAAAAGTCAAGGATAGCCTTTGCCATGCTTATTTTGCTAGTTTGCATGTTGCTGTTTGGAAACAGAAAGAGTACCGCTGTTGCAAAAATTCCCTAGAAAAGTCAGAGCATGGTCTAATGTTGAATCTTTTTGCATATTAAGCTCTGATAAATTTATTACAGTGGGAATTTTAGTTCATAATTTTTGGAGTCAGGGAAGTATTGATACTCTTGCGTTCTTTACAGACTGTACTGTTTTGGCAGACTGCTGTTATGTTTGCATTGTTTGCGTATGTTTGCTTGTTTAATGATTATATTTGAGGATAGGAGTATTAAATATGCAGAGACATTTAGTATCCAATGTTGAATAATATTTTTAGTGTTTTGTTACAGTATAGGATGATAAGGTTTTGCATTGGTTTATACTAACCTATCTCACGAGTTCTTGCTGAGTTTGTTGTGAATGAAGCTTTTGATAAAAAGAAGAGAAACCATGATATGAGAGGAATTAAGGAGACACAAAAGTTCAAGATTGGGGATGCCCAAGGCACCCCAAGATAATATTTCAAGAAGTCTCAAGCATCTAAGCTTGGGGATGCCCCGGTAGGCATCCCACCTTTCTTCTTCGACAACTATCGGTTAGTATCGGTTGAGCCTAAGTTTTTGCTTCTTCACATGACTTGTGCTATCCTTGCAATGTAGTTTTCTTTAGCTTTGCTTGCTGTTTGAATAAAGTATCAAGATCTGAAATTATTAAATGGGAGAGTCTTCACATAGTTGCATAATCATTTAGCTACTCTTTGATCTTCACTTATATCTTTCGGAGTAGTTTGTCATTTGCTCTAGTACTTCACTTATATCTTTTAGAGCACGTTGGTGGATTTTTTTTATAGAAACTATTGATCTCTCATGCTTCACTTAGATTATTTTGAGAGTCATAAATATCATGGTAATTTGCTTATTATTAATATACTTGGTATTCGAGATATGTGAAACTTTCTTTTGAGTGCGTCGAATACTAAGATAAGTTTGATGCTTGATAATTGTTTTGAGATATGGAGGTGATAATATCAAAGTGATGCTAGTTGGGTGATTATGAATTTAAAGATTGCTTGTGTTGAAGTTTGTGATTCCCGTAGCATGCACGTATGGTGAACCGCTTTGTGATGAAGTCGGAGCACAATTTTATTTATTGATTGTCTTCCTTATGAGTGGCGGTCGGGGACGAGCGATGGTCTTTTCCTACCAATCTATCCCCCTAGGAGTATGCGTGTAGTGCTTTGGTTTTTGATGACTTCTAAATTTTTGCAACAAGTTCATGAGTTCTTTTGATTCATGTTGAGTCCATGGATTATACGCACTCTCACCCTTCCACCATTGCTAGCCTCTCTAATACCGCGCACTTTTCGCCGGTACCATACACCCACCATATATCTTCCTCAAAACAGCCACCATACCTACCTATCATGGCATTTCCATAGCCATTCTGAGATATATTGCCATGCAACTTTCCACCGTTCCGTTCATATGACACACATTACTTTTGTCATATTGCTTTTTGCATGAACATGTAGTTGACATTGTATTTGTGGCAAGGCCACCTTCATAATTTTCATACATGTCGCTCTTGATTCATTGCATATCCCGGTACACCACCGGAGGCATTCATATAGAGTCATATTTTGTTCTAAGTATCGAGTTGTAATTGTTGAGTTGTAAGAAAAATAAAAGTGTGATGATCATCATTATTAGAGCAATGTCCCAGTGAGTAAAGGATGATGGAGACTATGATTCCCCCATAAGTCGGGATGAGACTCCGGACGAAAAATTAAAAAAAAAAGAGGCCATAAAAAAAGAGAAAAGGCCCAAACAAAAAAATGAGAGAAAAAGAGAGAATGGACAATGTTACTATCCTTTTACCACACTTGTGCTTCAAAGTAGCACCATCATCTTCATAATAGAGAGTCTCTCGTTTCATCACTTTCATATACTAGTGGGAATTTTTCATTATAGAACTTGGCTTGTATATTCCAATTATGGGCTTCCTCAAATGCCCTAGGTCTTCATGAGCAAGCAAGTTGGATGCACACCCACTTAGTTCCTTTTGTTGATCTTTCATATACTTATAGCTCTAGTGCATCCATTGCATGGCAATCCCTACTCACTCACATTGATATCTATTAATGGGCATCTCCATAGCCTGTTGATACGCCTAGTTGATGTGAGACTATCTTCTCCCTTTTTGTCTTCTCCGCAACCACCATTCTATTCCACATATAGTGCTATATTGTAACGCCCTCGATGCGGCTATAGCTCCCACGTGTCGAGGCACGACTTAGAGGCATAACCGCATTGAAAGCAATGTCGCAAGTCAGGCAATCATTACAACATCCCATGTAATACATAATAAAAGGGGGAGATAACATAGTTGGCTTACACTCGCCACGTCACATCAGAGTACATAAATAACATCCATCAAACAAACACTCATGGCCCGACTACGGCGCCAAAATAGAAAAGACCCCCAACATGCGACAAGGTCCTGAATCGATAACCCCAACTAGGCACCACTACTGATCATCCGGAAAAGAAACATAGTATCACTGAGAGTCCTCGTCGAACTCCCACCTGAGCTCGTAATCGTCACCTGGAGCGGAATCACCTGGACCTGCATCTGGAATTGTAGTATCTGTGAGCCACAGGGACTCAGCAATCTCACACCCACGCGATCAAGACTATTTAAGCTCATAGGAATGGATAAGGCAAATATATGTGGAGCTGCAGCAAGCGACTAGCATATGTGGTGGCTAACTTATACGCAAAAGAGAGCGAGAAGAGAAGGCGAAGCCCGAGCGAGAAACTAAAGGAACTTCCTACGCAAGCATAACTCCAACACCGTGTCCACTTCCCGGACTCCGTCAAGAAGGGGCCATCACGGTAACACACACGGTTGATTCATTTTAATTAAGTTTAGTTCAAGTCATCTACAACCGGACATTAACAAATTCCCATCCGCCCATAACCGCGGGCACGGCTTTCGAAAGATCAATCCCTGCAGGGGGGTCCCAACTTAGCCCATAACAAGCTCTCACGGTCAACGAAGGAATAGACCTCCACCCAAGACACACCGATCAGACTCGGTATCTCGGTACAACAAGATGATTCGACAGGTTAAAACAAGTCCAGCAACACCGCCCGAATGTGCCGACAAATCCCGATAGGAGCTGCACGTATCTCTTTCTCAGGGCACGCTCGGATAGGTCAAGCTACGAGTAAAACCAAACCTCAAGTTTCCCCGAGGTGGCCCCGCAGGCTGCCTGGTTCGGACCAACACTCAGAGGAGCACTGGCCCGGGGGGGGTTAAAATAAGATGACCCTCGGGCTCCGGAAACCCAAGGGAAAAAGAGGCTAGGTGACAAATGGTAAAACCAATGTTGGGCATTGCTGGAAAAGCTTTAATCAAGACGAACTATCAAGGGGTTCCCATTATAGCCCAACCGCGTAAGGGACGCACAATCCGGGAACATAACACCGATATGACGGAAACTAGGGCGGCAAGAGTGGAACAAAACACTAGGCGAGGGGCCGAGCCTTCCACCCTTTACCAAGTATATAGATGCATTAAGATAACATAGCAATATAATGATATCCCAACAAGAAAAGAATGTTCCAACAAGGAACGGCTCCAATCTTCACCTGCAACTAACAACGCTATAAGAAGGGCTGAGCAAAGCGGTAACATAGCCAATCAATGGTTTGCTAGGACAATGGTGGGTTAGAGGTTCGACATGGCAATTGGGAGGCTGACAAGCAAATGGTAGGCATCGTGGCATTGGCAAAGCAAAAGAGCGAGCAAACTAGCATAGCAAAGATAGTAGTGATTTCGAGGGTATGATCATCTTGCCTGCACAGTTGTCAGAGTTGACTGGATCCTCACAAGCAAACTCAACGGGCTCCTCGGTAGCGAACTCGTCTCCCGGCTCTACCCAACAAGACAAACAAGCAACAAGGATACAATCAACCACGGGCAAGACCAAGCAAATGATGAAATGACGATATGCTATGCGGGATGCGATGCGGGATGCAAAATGCAAGATATGACAGGAAATGCATGAACCTGGCATCAACTTGGAAAACCAAGTGTGCCACTGGATAGAGGGGATGAAATCGCTTGAAAACGATATAAAGATCATAGGAATCGGAGCTACGGTTTGGAAATGGCGAGCGTTTTAAGATATGACACCGGTCTGCGATTTACAGCAAGTAGGCATCTAAATGCAACGAAATGAACATGCTACAGCCACCAAACATGAAAACAAAATACATGTCAGTGATGTACACAAGATGGTTGACAAAACACTAGCACTGAGCCATAGGCAAATTCATCCATTAAGAGGTTCAAACAAGCATGGCTAAAACGCAAATGCAAAACAGATTTCAGACTTAGTGAAATTAACACTAGTCTGAAATTTCAGATCACGAAGCTCTCTTTGGAGCAGCAAAACAACATGATAGAAAACCTGAACATGACAAGTAAGAACGTGGCATGGAGCTACTCAACAAGCTTAATAAAACACCCAAAGTGACCTGGGGCCAAAAGGGTTCACAAAATACTCTACCGAGCTCACGAACATTGCTCGAACACAATCAGTTTTCAGACTTAGTGAAAACTGAGACATGCTGAAATTTAACTCACGAAGGCATGTAAACGAGTTCGATGCACTCACTACGGTGCAAGTCATGGCAAGGAAAGCATATAACCAGCAAGAAGGCACAAAGTACTAGCTACACATGGCAAGAACGAAGGCATAGCATGCATGGAACACTAACGGTAGCATCGGCGAAATCGCAAACAAGTTGACGATCTGCCCAGATTAACAACGAAGCAAACGTTGAGCTCGATTGAGTCAACCTAGAGCACTCCACAAATGCCAACAAAGACATGGATGGATAGAGCATGACATAAATATCAAAACTTCCTTACTGATCATCCTCAAAAGAGGCACGGATCACTAGGAAACAAGCTGGACATATAGCATCATGAACTAAAATATCCCAGACTTAGCGAAAATCACTAAGTCCCTGAAATCTGCAATCTCAGGTACCTCTCTTCGCAAGTTTGCACAAGACAACACACACATCCTAAAAATGCATGGGTGGCACCTCTGGAAAGAAGACGAAATGCTTCACAATACATCCCAAAGGGGCACAGGCATATCATGCACGGATTAAACATAGCAAAAATGACAAAAGTGCATGATGAACTAACGGATCTGCAATTTAACTCACGAAGCCTCCTTCTAACAGCATTTTGGGCGTCAAGATGACCTCAAATGCAAATGATGCAATGGAATGAAATGATGTACATGTCGAGACGAAGATTTTGATATATCGTATGCCCAAAACGGATCTACGGTTGCGGAGATACAAGAAGTCAAAGATAGCACGAAAATTAGGGTTTCGGGGGAGAGAGGTCAACCGAAAAATCCCAGATCCAGATCTGGATCGGGCACGGACTCCGAGGCGGCGGCGGTACTGTTCACCGGCGACGACGGGGAAGGAGGCAGCGGCCGGCGACGAGGGGACCGGAGGGGCGTCGGCGAGGTTGCCGGGCGGCGCCGGCGTGGA
>NC_057807.1:428642953-428650989 GCF_018294505.1 Triticum aestivum
CGGACACGTCCGTCGGCGCGGATCTGGCGGGGATGTTTTTTTTTTAGGGTTTCGGGGAGAGGGAGAGATCCGAAAACGGAGGGGTGTATATATAGGCATAGAGGGAGCTAGGAGAGTCCAAATGAGGTGCGGTTTTCGCCCACACGATCGTGATCGAACGCTCTAGGACATGGAGCAGAGTTTGGTGGGTTTTGGGCCAAATTTGGGGGGTCTTGGGCTGCAACACACACGAGGCCTTTTCGGTCCCTCGGTTAACCGTTGGAGTATCAAACGAAGTCCAAATGACCCGAAACTTGACAGGCGGTCTACCGGTAGTAAACCAAGGCCGCTTGGCAAGACTCGGTCCAATCCGGAAATTTTTAAACCCCACACAAGAAAGAAAGGTAGAAATGACCACCGGAGGAGAACGAAACGCCGGAATGCAAAACGGACAACGGGGAAAATGCTCGTATGCATGAGATGAACATGTATGCAAATGCAATGCACGTGATGACATGATAAGAGATGCACGAAAAAGAAAACAACACACGGAGACAAAGACCCAAACCCGAGAAATAAATATAACTTAGCGCCAGGGACGGCAAGAGTTGGATACAAATATGGAAAGTATAACTGGGGCGTTACAACACTCCACCACTACGAAAAGATCTCGTCCCGAGATCTAGGACTGAAAGAACTCCGGGTACTCAGAACGGAGGTGATCCTCGCGTTCCCAGGTAGCTTCACGGTCGGAATGGTGTGACCACTTGACTTTGAGAAATTTGATTGACTTGTTGCGAGTCTTGCGTTCAGTCTCTTCGAGAATAGCAACTGGGTGCTCACGATAGGAGAGATCTTCTTGGAGCTCAATGTCCTCGAAGTTGACGGTGCGGTCAGGAGTCTTGAAGCACTTTCGAAGCTGAGAGACATGGAACACATCATGAACATTTGCAAAGTTTGAAGGAAGCTCGAGTTGATAGGCGAGGTCGCCTCTCTTGCTGACAATCTTGAAAGGTCCCACGTATCTAGGGGCAAGCTTCCCTTTGATACCGAAGCGACGAGTACCTTTTATGGGAGAGACGCGGAGGTAAACATGATCTCCGATCTCGAAAACCAATTCACGGTGCTTACTATCATAGTAGCACTTCTGGCGGGATTGAGCTGCTTTGAGGTTATCACGAATGACTTTGCACATTTCTTCTGCTTCTGTGATTAAGTCATTACCCAGCAGCTGACGTTCACCGGTTTCAGACCAGTTGAGAGGGGTACGGCACTTCCTGCCATAAAGAATTTCAAAAGGGGCCTTGCCCGAACTTGCTTGAAAGCTGTTGTTGTATGAGAATTCAGCATAAGGAAGACAATCCTCCCACTTCATGCCGAAGGAGATCACACAAGCCCTGAGCATATCTTCAAGAATTTGGTTGACACGCTCGACTTGACCGCTTGTTTGAAGATGGAAAGCTGTGCTGAAGCGGATGTTGGTGCCCATGGCTTTCTGAAAAGAATCCCAAAACTTGGAGGTAAAGATGCTGCCACGGTCTGAAGATATCACTTGAGGAATACCGTGCAGAGAGACAATGCGAGAGGTATAGAGTTCCGCCAATTGAGCTGCAGTGATTGACTCTTTGATAGGCAGAAAATGAGCCACTTTGCTGAGCTTGTCGATGACAACGAAGATAGCATCATTGCCACGCTTGGACTTTGGAAACCCAGTCACGAAGTCCATTTCAATATGGTCAAACTTCCATTCTGGAATTGCAAGAGGTTGGAGGAGACCAGCTGGCCTTTGGTGTTCTGCCTTCACTCTTCTGCAGACATCACATTCATTCACGAACTGAGCGATCTCGCGCTTCATTCGAGTCCACCAATAGGCTTGCTTGAGGTCCTGATACATCTTCGTACTACCAGGGTGGATTGAGAGGAGAGAGTTGTGAGCCTCGTTCATGATCACCTTACGGAGTTCACCTTTGGGCACAACAATTCGATCCTCGAAGAAGAGAGTGTCCTTGTCATCAAGTCGGTAGCACTTGTACTTGGACTGACTCTTTGCAATACCAATCTTCACCTTCTTCACCATAGCATCAAGAAGTTGGGCTTGGCGAATCTGGTCTTCTAAGGTAGGAGAGACTTGAAGGTTGGCGAGGAAACCTTGAGGAACAACTTGCAGATTAAGTTTGCGGAAAGCTTCACAGAGCTCGGGTTGATAAGGCTTGAGAATCAGACTGTTACAATATGCTTTTCTGCTCAAAGCGTCAGCAATCACATTAGCCTTGCCTGGGGTATACTCAATACTCGGATTGTACTCTTGAATCATTTCGACCCATCGAGTCTGCCTGAGGTTGAGATTAGGCTGAGTGAAGATGTACTTGAGACTCTTGTGATCAGTGAAAATATCCACTTTCCTTCCCAATAGAAGATGTCTCCAAGTCAACAAAGCGTGTACAACTGCCGCCAACTCGAGATCATGAGTGGGGTAGTTCTTCTCGTTAGGTTTCAACTGGCGAGAGGTATAAGCAACAACTTTCTTCTCTTGCATCAGTACAGCACCGAGACCTTGGAGAGAGGCATCACAAAAGACCTCGTACGGCTTGGTTTCATCAGGCGGAGTCAGAACTGGAGCAGTGATCAATTTCTCTTTCAAAGTGTTGAAAGCAATATCACACTCCGGAGACCAAACGTACTTGACGTGCTTCTGAAGAAGATTTGAGAGAGGCTTGGCGATCTTAGAAAAGTTTTCAACGAATCTTCTGCAATAGCTTGCGAGACCGAGGAAACTGCGGAGTTGCTTTACATTCTGAGACGCCTCTGGTTGGTACACTTGTTGGCATAGTGACCCTTCTGTTGGCACTTGTTGCACGTGACCTCTGAAAGCGGACGGTGATACGGAGCACTCGGTCTTGGAGCTTGAGACGAAGCCTTGTTCTGAAAGCCTGGGTTGGGTGGGTGGGAGAAACCACTGCCACCTTTGCTCTTCTGCTGATACGGCTGACGGAACGGAGGAGGAGGAAGCCAATACTTCTGCTGCTTGACCACTTGAGTAGAGGAAGACGGAGTAACATCTCTGGCACGCTTCCTGGAAGCATCACATCTCATCTGAGCAGCCTCTTGCTTCAGTGCCATGTTGTAGAACTCATCGTATCTCAACGGCTCAAAGAGGACAAGAGCGAGCTGAATTTCCTCACGAAGACCACCCCTGAACTGATAGATCATGCTCTTCTCGTCAGGAACATCCTGCTTGGCAAAACGGGCGAGCTTCTGGAACAACTTGTTGTAGTCATAGACAGACAAAGAGCCTTGCTTCAGATTGCGGAATTCCTGACGCTTACTCTCGACCACACTTTGAGGGATGTGATGAGCGCGGAAATCTTGACGGAAATCGTCCCAAGTGATAACACGTCCACCTCTGGAATCCTTGTACTGCTGGAACCACTCTGCAGCCTGATCTTTGAGCTGGAAAGAAGCGAACTTGACGAAATCTTCAGGCCTGACGTTGCTGCATTCAAAATGCTTGCCCAGATCCACTAGCCAATCGTCAGCGTCGGTAGCCTCAACACAACCGCTGAATGTCTTTGGGCCATTAGCAAGGAACTGGTTCAGAGTAGCAAAGTGGTGCTGATTATGGCCTTGATTCCCTTGACTGCCTTGATTGCGCTCTTGGAGGATTTGCATGATCAACTGTGTGTTTGCATTAGTAGCGGCCATCACAGCTTGCCATGCTTCCGGAGGAGGCGGAGGTGGAGGCGGATTAGGATTCGGAGTCGTGCGCGTTGGAGGAGCCATCCTGAACAGGTTGACCACCATTAGCACATAGATAGACAACAATATAGAAGCTGAATCCAACGGAATGAAAATTGCAACATATAGTCTTCACATCCGAACAAAATGAACGAATGCATTCCTCTTCAAATGATCACATATCCATAAATTGCGAAGCCACGAAGAATTAAGGTAGAGAAATAAATCAACAAGGTACGGATCAAGAACGAATAATCGGTAAGAAATCCCAATCTCAAACCAATATCCGTGGAAGAGAACTAGAGCTACTAGAATTCCCACCTATGAAACTCCCGAACCTTTCCGGTTATGCAATCAGGTGTTGGGGATACAGGGGAAGCACAATATCTCACCCAAACTAGCAAATCCTACATCCAGCTGTATCCATCCTTCAACACATAACCAGGAAAACTTCGGAAACCATCTACCTCAACCTTCGAAAAGCATCCGTTATACAAGTTATGGCGATACTCCCGAACTCCTGCCCCAGTACTGGGTGGCGTCGAGGTTATCTCACCAACGAACTGCATAAAAGAGATTTTCGATGTCGGCGAACATATCTCAAGTATACCAGAATTGCAACGATGAAATTGTGACGACAACACCTCGGAGCTCAACTCCCCGGGACACTGCCACAACTCCTAAAGACAGGAGGCACCAAGAACAATGTTCTCGTCACAAAACCATCGGAACAAAACCAAGATACTCGCGTGAACCTAAAAAAAAAATTTAGTGAAATTTGAGAAGAGAAGAGACAAAACTCTACGCCAGGATGCCTTACCAGAGCGATGAGGAGACTGGGAAGTAAAAAGAATTCCTAAGCTCTCCGATATATAATTCCTAAGGACTCAAAACATTTTTCTAGACACAACTCGGCTGCTAAAAACGATCAAGCAATGGGGCTCCTAAGGTCGGGGATGGCTCTGATTACCAACTTGTAACGCCCTCGATGCGGCTATAGCTCCCACGTGTCGAGGCACGACTTAGAGGCATAACCGCATTGAAAGCAATGTCGCAAGTCAGGCAATCATTACAACATCCCATGTAATACATAATAAAAGGGGGAGATAACATAGTTGGCTTACACTCGCCACGTCACATCAGAGTACATAAATAACATCCATCAAACAAACACTCATGGCCCGACTACGGCGCCAAAATAGAAAAGACCCCCAACATGCGACAAGGTCCTGAATCGATAACCCCAACTAGGCACCACTACTGATCATCCGGAAAAGAAACATAGTATCGCTGAGAGTCCTCGTCGAACTCCCACCTGAGCTCGTAATCGTCACCTGGAGCGGAATCACCTGGACCTGCATCTGGAATTGTAGTATCTGTGAGCCACAGGGACTCAGCAATCTCACACCCACGCGATCAAGACTATTTAAGCTCATAGGAATGGATAAGGCAAATATATGTGGAGCTGCAGCAAGCGACTAGCATATGTGGTGGCTAACTTATACGCAAAAGAGAGCGAGAAGAGAAGGCGAAGCCCGAGCGAGAAACTAAAGGAACTTCCTACGCAAGCATAACTCCAACACCGTGTCCACTTCCCGGACTCCGTCAAGAAGGGGCCATCACGGTAACACACACGGTTGATTCATTTTAATTAAGTTTAGTTCAAGTCATCTACAACCGGACATTAACAAATTCCCATCCGCCCATAACCGCGGGCACGGCTTTCGAAAGATCAATCCCTGCAGGGGGGTCCCAACTTAGCCCATAACAAGCTCTCACGGTCAACGAAGGAATAGACCTCCACCCAAGACACACCGATCAGACTCGGTATCTCGGTACAACAAGATGATTCGACAGGTTAAAACAAGTCCAGCAACACCGCCCGAATGTGCCGACAAATCCCGATAGGAGCTGCACGTATCTCTTTCTCAGGGCACGCTCGGATAGGTCAAGCTACGAGTAAAACCAAACCTCAAGTTTCCCCGAGGTGGCCCCGCAGGCTGCCTGGTTCGGACCAACACTCAGAGGAGCACTGGCCCGGGGGGGGTTAAAATAAGATGACCCTCGGGCTCCGGAAACCCAAGGGAAAAAGAGGCTAGGTGACAAATGGTAAAACCAATGTTGGGCATTGCTGGAAAAGCTTTAATCAAGACGAACTATCAAGGGGTTCCCATTATAGCCCAACCGCGTAAGGGACGCACAATCCGGGAACATAACACCGATATGACGGAAACTAGGGCGGCAAGAGTGGAACAAAACACTAGGCGAGGGGCCGAGCCTTCCACCCTTTACCAAGTATATAGATGCATTAAGATAACATAGCAATATAATGATATCCCAACAAGAAAAGAATGTTCCAACAAGGAACGGCTCCAATCTTCACCTGCAACTAACAACGCTATAAGAAGGGCTGAGCAAAGCGGTAACATAGCCAATCAATGGTTTGCTAGGACAATGGTGGGTTAGAGGTTCGACATGGCAATTGGGAGGCTGACAAGCAAATGGTAGGCATCGTGGCATTGGCAAAGCAAAAGAGCGAGCAAACTAGCATAGCAAAGATAGTAGTGATTTCGAGGGTATGATCATCTTGCCTGCACAGTTGTCAGAGTTGACTGGATCCTCACAAGCAAACTCAACGGGCTCCTCGGTAGCGAACTCGTCTCCCGGCTCTACCCAACAAGACAAACAAGCAACAAGGATACAATCAACCACGGGCAAGACCAAGCAAATGATGAAATGACGATATGCTATGCGGGATGCGATGCGGGATGCAAAATGCAAGATATGACAGGAAATGCATGAACCTGGCATCAACTTGGAAAACCAAGTGTGCCACTGGATAGAGGGGATGAAATCGCTTGAAAACGATATAAAGATCATAGGAATCGGAGCTACGGTTTGGAAATGGCGAGCGTTTTAAGATATGACACCGGTCTGCGATTTACAGCAAGTAGGCATCTAAATGCAACGAAATGAACATGCTACAGCCACCAAACATGAAAACAAAATACGTGGCAGTGATGTACACAAGATGGTTGACAAAACACTAGCACTGAGCCATAGGCAAATTCATCCATTAAGAGGTTCAAACAAGCATGGCTAAAACGCAAATGCAAAACAGATTTCAGACTTAGTGAAATTAACACTAGTCTGAAATTTCAGATCACGAAGCTCTCTTTGGAGCAGCAAAACAAGATGATAGAAAACCTGAACATGACAAGTAAGAACGTGGCATGGAGATACTCAACAAGCTTAATAAAACACCCAAAGTGACCTGGGGCCAAAAGGGTTCACAAAATACTCTACCGAGCTCACGAACATTGCTCGAACACAATCAGTTTTCAGACTTAGTGAAAACTGAGACATGCTGAAATTTAACTCACGAAGGCATGTAAACGAGCTCGATGCACTCACTACGGTGCAAGTCATGGCAAGGAAAGCATATAACCAGCAAGAAGGCACAAAGTGCTAGCTACACATGGCAAGAACGAAGGCATAGCATGCATGGAACACTAACGGTAGCATCGGCGAAATCGCAAACAAGTTGACGATCTGCCCAGATTAACAACGAAGCAAACGTTGAGCTCGATTGAGTCAACCTAGAGCACTCCACAAATGCCAACAAAGACATGGATGGATAGAGCATGACATAAATATCAAAACTCCCTTACTGATCATCCTCAAAAGAGGCACGGATCACTAGGAAACAAGCTGGACATATAGCATCATGAACTAAAATATCCCAGACTTAGCGAAAATCACTAAGTCCCTGAAATCTGCAATCTCAGGTACCTCTCTTCGCAAGCTTGCACAAGACAACACACACATCCTAAAAATGCATGGGTGGCACCTCTGGAAAGAAGACGAAATGCTTCACAATACATCCCAAAGGGGCACAGGCATATCATGCACGGATTAAACATAGCAAAAATGACAAAAGTGCATGATGAACTAACGGATCTGCAATTTAACTCACGAAGCCTCCTTCTAACAGAATTTTGGGCGTCAAGATGACATCAAATGCAAATGATGCAATGGAATGAAATGATGTACATGTCGAGGCGAAGATTTTGATATATCATATGCCCAAAACGGATCTACGGTTGCGGAGATACAAGAAGTCAAAGATAGCACGAAAATTAGGGTTTCGGGGGAGAGAGGTCAACCGAAAAATCCCAGATCCAGATCTGGATCGGGCACGGACTCCGAGGCGGCGGCGGTACTGTTCACCGGCGACGACGGGGAAGGAGGAAGCGGCCGGCGACAAGGGGACCGGAGGGCGTCGGCGAGGTTGCCGGGCGGCGCCGGCGTGGAGGCGGGCG
>NC_057807.1:428651161-428651477 GCF_018294505.1 Triticum aestivum
AGCTCGAGCTCGCCGGAGGAGCTCGTCGCCGGAGCCGGTGGAGGAGGGGAGTCCGGCGAGGCGGCGGGGAGAGGCCGGGGCGACGCCGGAGGAGGAGGCGGCGACCGCGGGCGGCGGCGTCCGGGGCGGCGCCGGCCGGTAGCGGGCGGCGGCGGCCGGCTTGCGGCGGCCCGGCGAGGCGACGAACGGCGGCGGGGCAGCGGCCGGAGGAGGAGAAGAAGGGCGGCGGCGCGCGGGCGCCTCTGGCCCGAGCGGTCGGCGGGGAGGGCCGGCCCCGGGCCCTCGCGGGCCGGCGATGTGGGCGCGGGCGCGGTGG